>NW_015631726.1:1463665-1500400 GCF_001515625.1 Sinocyclocheilus rhinocerous
CTGCTGCTCCTCGATAACAGTGGAAATCTATATCTCAATGGAATTGAATCGAATTGCATTGAATTACAGGCTTTACAGCCCGATGGCTCTTCAGTGCCTGTGGTGTCCTCAAACGAGAGTATCACCAAACGCATGAGTGGAGTAGTCAATTGAAGAGGTATCTCCTGATGAGAGAGTGTGTGTGTGTGTGTGTGTGTGTGTGTGTGTGTGCGCGTTTTTGTGACAAATGAGGACATAAATTTGTATAATGACAAGGATATGACATAGGTATTACAAGGAGAAGGTGACTTTTCAGGACATTACCCCATGTCTCCACTTTTCATTCAGTGAACTCACTGGCGTAGAGCTCACGGTTTTGAGCCAGTCTCTCCGCCTGCTCGTCGAGATCATCAGTGGAGTTGAAGGCTCGGTAGCGGTCGAAGTTGACACAGGAGGAAAGGTTCATCATCAGTATGGAAAGGGTGGTGATCTGCTCCATGATAAACTTGTTTTTCTCTAAAAGGACTGTCATGTTTGCTGCAGAGAGAGTTTGAAAAACTGTTCAAGCCACTGCAGATTTAGGATAAGACTCTTGTGTATAGGAGCAATGCATCTCTGGCTCTGGCTCATGAGTTGTCAAATGCTCGGCTGTAAAACTCCATTCGGACAGGGATAGTTTTCCCAGAGGAGGTTAGGTAAATTTGTGTCTGACAGACATAAGCTCTATTCTGAGAGTAATTATTTCTCAGGGAGACATGATTTCAGCATTTACAGATGGTTGTCTGTGATTTAATTGCCATGTGAACCATTAATGTCTGTTTTTGCTCCCCATTGCTAACAGTTTATAGACAAACTCCAGGGTCCTGTGGTTATTTAATTAGTTAATCTGAATTTACAAGAAAGAATTAATAGTAAAAACTATTTTTTATATAAAACTATTAATAAATAAATATGTATTTATTCAGTCATAATATTAATACATATACACATTCTTTTAATGTACAGTATTATGGAAGCCACAGTTGTATTACGGTTCCTGCCACAATTGAGAAACAAATATGAATCTTTAAGTTATAAAAATAATGAGAAACTCTATCATAATTATGGGTTAACATGCTACAGTATATTATTTAGAAAAAAATAGTGCTGTCAAACGATTAATCGCGATTAATCGTTTGACAGCACTAGAAAAAGCACATCATTACGACAACATTTCATTAAAATGCAAAACTTTCTCATGGTAATGACTTAGTAACTTGTAATAATGAGAATTTTCTCATAAAAATGACTTTGTTTCACATAAATATTAGAAATGTTCTTGCTATAATAACATCTCCTAATAATGAGAAACTTTCTTGTAATAATAATGCTGCATCCCCATGATGCAAGCATTGCATGTACTGTTACTTACAGAATTGGTTGAGAGTTGCACTCATTTGTGCAACATCAATGCCAGTCTGAGTCTGAATGAAGTTTTGGACGAAAGGATTGCTCAGAGAATTCTGTGAAGAGAGAGAGTTTGATAAGAGAGCACTTAATGCAGTAGAGGGGGAAAAAATAAATAAATCAAATAAAAAGTGTTTATTTAATTTTCTCTTGACTGAATACCTGAAGTATTGGCAAGGTTTTTGTCAGGATGTTGGCAGACTGCATCACATATGACGATGACTCTATCCACTCGGACGCATAAAGCTTTAGATCACCAAACTGGTGCAGTGTAGAATTTGACTGCAAGAAAGAAGGAAATGTTTTGTTACCAAAAAAAAAAAAAAAAATGTTACAAGAAAACACTACCCGTCAATATCTTAAAAGGAGAATCGATATGACTATAGATGTGGGTCAGAAGTCCAGATTTATGCTGCAGTCTATCCCAAGTCAGAAGCGGGATATTCCTATATACTTTATCTTTGCAGGTATCTGATTCTCTGCAAATACGTCTCCTAGCAACTGTGGAGAATAAATGACGTTGTACAATGTTAACTGTACAATTACCAACAGAGAAGGTCATTTATTATGTTTTACACACCTGCCTCTGTAGGAACTTTTGCTTGATTAAAGTAAACTACACTTTTCCCTTGGTGTTGCCATGTTTGATTTCATACGTTCATCAGTTTTTTTTCCAAGGCAGAAAATTGGAAATTCAAACTTTTGAAATAAGAACGTAACACATATGTAAAAGTGGCCCAAACTGGATCCAATTACACATTTTTGCTTTTTACATGCATGCAAAAATGATCTCTTTGTCAAAAATCAGCGAAAGTGTAAATGTGGCCTACATGCTAAATATTTATTCGTAAGATGTTTTAAACCAGCACCTTTCTCATAAGCTCTCTCGTCACTGGTGTGTCTGGTGAGTACAGGACCTGTCCTAACAGCATGGGTTTGAGGAAGGCCCAGGCCACCGCGCCACCTGTAGTGTTCACCATATCCAAGTAGAGGTTCATACAGAAGGGACCTGGACATAAGCAGTATATTAATTAAGCCTGACCACAGCACTTCATCAAACTGAACTCAATATGCTGTAAGCAGATTCTTGACAGGTCATTATCATAATGCTTTAGTGCACATTTAGCTGTGTGCTCAGAATATGCGTTCATACTAGCATCGGGTGGGATTTTGAACTTCTTAATCAGCTCTTCTCTTTTGTGGTCCGTCTGGACAGAAGGATCAGTCTCCGTTACGATAGGAACTTTTGCGATGGCGAACAGCGTCAGGATGCCGTTTTTGCATAAGGCACGAGCAATGGTACTAAAGGTGGCCCTGCTAGACATGGTGGACCGCTTTCCCCTCACCAGCTGTGGGAAGGAGAATACAAAGACAGGTTTTATTTAAAAATAAAATAAAATAAAATAAAATAAAATAAAATAAAACTTACATTGTGGAACTCTTGGTCGGCCACCAGGTTTAGTTCTCCAATGTTTGTCAGGTATTCCTGCAGTTTGTTAAGGGCAGGTACCAGTTTGTGCATCATGTCCGTCAAAAACTTGATCATCTCTAGCATGATTGCCACCAAATCCTGAATTTCTTTGGACAACACCAGCTGCAACAAAATGTCCCAAGGTTACGACAGACAGCAGCAATGTAATGTATATTGCATAATATAGTTATTTGTTCTGGAACTTGAACAGAAAATGGTTTATATACATTAAAAATATAAAAGTGGCAATGTCTATGGCTCGATAATCCAGTCAATTACACACTTAAACACTTTTGAATTAAATAATTAAAAAATATATATTATTTTCTCTCTTTACTTTAAACTTAATGGAAGCAAACCAAAGATTATAATAGATGGTTTTTCATTACAAACAAACGGTACAGCAAAATCTTGAATGGCTAACAGTGAGCTCAGGCTGCCCCAGCCCCAATCTAACCGTAAATGAGAAAAATCCATAATAATAAATGCATAAAAAGCAAGCATTATTATTTATTTCATTGTAACTATATGCAAAACTTTTCTTGTATTTAATTTCACTGGATGTACAATATATACAATACATTCTGTGCCCAGCTCTTTACCCTGAATAAAGCCGCCTTCGTGTCCACATGGCGAAGAAAGAGAACCGTGATGCTGTACCATTCACGTGACAGTTCACAGAAGGTGCTGAAGATCTCCTGCCCTGCAGGGTCCAGTTGCAAAGACGAGGGGTCCGAGCACTGGTGCAGGTTTGCCAACCATGCCAAGATCTGTGAAGAGGAGAGAGATGACAAACAAAACACATTACAATAAATTTGCACTCTACAAGACTTCACACTGGTGAGAGACAGAGATATTTGTTACTAAAGCGTATTGCACTCAACACTCTGTGAGCAAGCAAAAGACAACAATGGCAATGAAAATGCTCAAAGTTGTTTAGGTAGGATGGGGGGAAAATCCTTGGGAGGAACCAAGACTCAGCAAGGGGAGCCCATCTACCTCAGAATACAGTGTGATTCAATTTATTTTCATTTCTGTCTCACACTGTGTGAAGCCATGATTTTTGGACACATCTTTTGAGCCCCTCTGATGTATGCATGAGTTGTGGTGTACCTGCATGTTGCTGCTGGGTAGAGGGTAATCTAATAGAGCCTGAAGAATGTGAGGGGGAAAGTTGGTATACCGCTCGACATCCTGAACAAACAGAGTGGTATTTTTCAGCAGCTCTGAAACTTTCACTTCAGCTGTCAAAACGCAAGTCAAAAGACAAGTGAGAGAGCAGACATGCACCATGACAAGGTTGAAAAAGACTGATTGGACCACCATCTGATAGCTAAGGAACACTTGTGTTTCCGCAGTACTTTTGATAGAGGCGACAGCGGTACGTACCTGGAGATGAAATATTGATATTAAGATTTTTCAGAGTTGAGACGTTGAAGCCCACAATTTGAGAGAGAGTTGATGTCCTTTATAAAAAAGAAAGAGAGAGAATAGACAGAGATTAAAACCATGAGTAGTATTCCTAGACAAACTGTTTGAAATGTTTTACCATTATTTATATAAATATAAATATGTATATATTTATCTACATATTATTTATTTAAAATGTATTTATATATATATATATATATATATATATATATACACACACAATATTATGACAATACAAGTATTGTCATAAATATAATAATAATACATTAAATGGAAAACAGTGATAAACAGTTACATTTAATTTCATTATTATATTTTGTAAATGTATTTGAATTAAAAAAACTTAAACACCTGATGAATTTTTTGATGAAGATGAAGAAGTGGAGAAAAAAAATGAATTTAATACACTGCACCATTGTTTTTTATGCAAATAAAAAAATAGCTCAACTTAAATATAAGTAGCACAGCAACTTTTAGTAAGTTACTCCCCAACACTACTGAACATACATAGTACATTAGGGGGGAGTCGTGGCCTAATGGTTAGAGAGTCGGACTCGTAACCCAACGGTTGCGGGGTCGAGTCTCGTACCGGCAGGGATTGTAGGTGGGGGGAGTGAATGTACAGCGCTCTCTCCCACCTTCAATACCACGACTGAGGTGCCCTTGAGCAAGGCACCGAACCCCCAGCTGCTCCCCGGGCGCCGCAGCATAAATGGCAGCCCACTGCTCCGGGTGTGTGTTCACGGTGTGTGTGTGTTCACTGCTGTGTGTGTGTACTTAGGATGGGATAAATGCAGAGCACTAATTCCTAGTATGGGTAACCATACTTGGCCACATGTCACGTCACTCTCGTACAAGCTACAACAACAAGGTTGAAGGTCATTATAGAAAGCAGTACCAGTCCACTTCAGTGTTGTAAGTGTTAGGGTCTCCAATGAATGTCTGGAAAATCAGATCATAGATGTCGGTGGTTTGGTTCACCAGGTTGGTTGTGAGCACATGGAAGGCCTGAACTGCGGGAACAACAGTGTCGCATAGCACTCTGGGACCCAGAGGCAGAACCTGGGTGATCAGCTGCACAGAAGCCATGTTTTCCAGAGCACACACCTACGTTATCATGAAAGAAGTTGGCTTCAGAATACTTGAAATATAGGCCTAATAATTTGTCATTTTCTATTCTCTTTACAACTTGGAATGAGCATAGCAATAATAACAAGATGGTAATTCTTGCTGGCATATGCTTTTTAAAAAATCACTTTTTTGTGTCTAAACCATCAAAAATCTCACCTTAGTTAACAGGTGGTCCAGTATCATGCCCGAACTCTCATTTGCCCAGTTGGCTGAGCCTAATTCAAAAGCGGTGTTTAGCACTTGCAGTAGAAGATGCAGATTTTCTGCAGAGAGGCAAGAGAAATGGAAGAGGGAAAACAAAGATCAAGCTTTTGCAGAGCTAAAGTAACTTAAATTCCCTACAGGCATCATTACTTGCACCTAACTCCACTTTCAGGCCAACCTCACAGTGCAGCAAGCAGCAAATGATCTAGCAAAAAATCCCCCCTTAGAAAAGAGACATTGAAAGCTTTATGGTGCTCTGTGCTGATTTAGATCTGACAGCTCTTACGTGTGCAACACCTTAAGCAATATAAAAGATCAGACAGCTATGAGGGAAATTAAATGCTCAACAAGACATCAGCTTTATTAAAGAAAATATAAAGCAAACTGAGAGGCTTGAAAAGCAGCTTATCAATTTAAATGAGGGAGTGCTGCAGACAAAGAAATTGGGGAATAAAAACTGTGGATCTCCAGAGGGAAAAAAATGGTGCACTCTGGAGCACAGGCATGATGATATGTTTTAAAGTTAACTCTTGAAAAGGATAGTTCATCTAGAAATGAAAATTATTCACTCGAAGTATACTTTTGTCTTGTTATCTTGTTTCAGAAAAGAAAGTAATATTTGACACTTGTTTTCAGACCATACATTATCTCTTAATTAGGTTTATTATTTTATCCCAATGTTAAATTATTTTCTTGCTTAAAGCACAAACATCACTAAATTTAGTAAAATCTATGCCTAAAACAAAAACTATTTGAATACATTTAAGGATTTATAGTAAAATAATACTTGCATACAGGTTTGGAATGACACAAGAAAGAGTAAATAATGACCTTTACATTTTTGGGGTGAACTACTCGTTTAAATAGACTGGGCTGATAATATAAAAGAGAGTATGGGGTAGGAAAAAGAAACATTTGCTATTTTAAAGAGCACAGGCACTGTAAAAGGCTTTCTCATACTCAGTCTGGCCACATGCCTCCTGGCTGAATATTGCAGAAAGCAGACTTCAAACCTGCCATTTACTGCACTGCTATGAAAAGCACCAAATCTTTGCAATGTCAGAAACATAAAGCAACATACTTTGTTTAATGTCTGTGGGGATTACTAAGAGTAATTTATTTTGAGGGAGAACCTGGAGTCTGCGACATTTACTGTGCACATGCATCTTGTTCTTGAGCTAAATAAATGTAAATTATGCAAAGAAATAATTATGTATTCACATGGCTGAATGCAAAATACTTATACACGCTATATGCAACTGTGGGAACAAAAGATCGTGGAAATAAAACCCCTGAATGAACAGTGTTATAGGTCAGTAGATCTTGCAAGATGATTTATGTACCTTGGGATTCGTTGGCCAGACTTCTCATGATGGACTTAATAAGAGAAGAATATGGCAGGTCTTCTGGAAGGCTATTAGCGAGGTTTGTCAACAGCACAGGCAGCCTATGTAAACAGAGAAAAGTTTAATTAACTAACAAAAAGTTGCTCTTTCCGCTGGGTTAGCTTAATCATAATGTACTACTATGGATTATGATCATTTATTTTCATGACCCCAAGACTGTGTTCTTTTCAGAGTCATAAACTATGTTTCTCTGAAGAAGTAAGCTATTATGCAGGGTAAATGCCATGGTGGCTGAAATTATGAGAGCGAAGTAATAGCCATGCATTGAACAAGAAAAAGAAATGAAAAACTGGGCCTAGTTATGAGCTTATAACCAGGAACCAGCCTTGGGAGCACAACCTCAAAGAAACTCACTTGTCGGTCCAGTTAGTGTCATTCATCCCCAGCAGATGGCCGATATTCATGCTAGAAGCCCCCAGCACTATTTTGGCGAGTTCAGACTCCACATTGCTGCTATTGTCCAGCGAGATGAGATTTTGGATGGTGTGCAGCAGCTGCTGGGTAATAACAGCTGTTTGGGTGAAAGGGTTTTGGTCTGCTTGGATGATCATTAGGATTGTCTTAAGGGTCTGCTCTAGGTCACCTATAATGGTGCTGGAGGAATTTGTGTTCATGTTGTGCACCAAGGCCAGAAGGATGTTGACAGAACTGGTTACTTGAGATACAGCCCCACTGACATCCCCAAAGGTGCTGGTGTCATTAAGAACAAAAGACATTGTCTCCATAAGGTTGAGTGTGATATTGATGTATGGCCGTCCCTCAACAGGCATTATCAAGTATATGAAAGATGCAACCTCACTTAAAGAGTTCACTGCTTGTGAGATTTGGATAGGGGAACCGGATAACATAAGGCCCTCGTAGAGACTCATGGACACTTGATTAGACACGGTCATCAAGATGTAAACAAGGCCATCTGGAGTCATATGCATGGATGTCGGATCATAAGTAATGTTTAGAGAGTTAAGAAGAGACTGTGTAACCAGCTGGGAGATTTCTGGGAAGTGGGATGTAATTTCCGCAGTGTTGGATACTCTCGAGAGGGCAGTGAATAGAGCTGATTTGATAGCAAAGAGGTACATGTGTGTTTCCTTGGGGAGAACGACAACCATCTGATTGAACGTCTGGGTCAAAAGCATCTCCCTCTCAGCACCGCTGCTCAGGCTATAGTTTGACATGGAGAGGTTGAACAGGATGTGGGTGGCCATGGCACTGCTAAGGATGAGGGGATGGGTGACCTCTTGAACAGATTGTCCATTCGGAAGAGCTGTGATATTCGAGAGGGCAAGGACATGGTTTAGGGAGTTAGAAATCATGCTGGTGGACATTATGACTTTTTCTATGTCTCCGGGATATGCCTCGAGCAATGCAAAGGCTTGCAGCATTTGTCCAGATATGTTGAAATACACAGCTATCTCTCCAGAGGGAAGTGAGTCGAAGGCTTCTGCAGTTTGATCCTTGGCTGCCAAATAGGATGCTACGCTCATCTGCGACCCTGGACTGGAAAACGAGCCAATTATGTTTTGGAGAATGCCAGTGACCTGAGGGCTGATGTCCTTGATTTCCTCAAAGTTCTCGGTAAGGATGTTGTTGAGCGCCGTGAGGAATTGGATTGCAGTGTCGGTGCCATTTCCACCCTGTAAGATGATATTTGACACCAAAGCTTGAAGTTGTTGGGCCATGTGCTTGGTTCTTTGCGCAATGTTCAGAGGTGGCTGGTCGGATAGCACCATGGCCACGTCAATTGTTCTTCCTAGGCTCTCTGCAAATTTCTTTACATTATCAAGGTCCTGCAAATTCCACCCATCACTTCCGATGTCTATGAACATCTCCAGGAACTGCTGTCCATTGCTAGGGAGTGTCAAGTAGGACAGCACGTTCAGAGCTGTGTCAATGGTTTCCTCCTGACTTGTGTTTCCAGTCATTTCACTCAAATAACCCTTCAGGATGACACCCAAGTCTGGATTTGCAAAGAAAACATGAATAGTCTCCAGAATTTCAGTCGATGTGGGTGGAATGGATAGAACTTCAAGCAAGGCTTGGTAGTCGATGTCAAGAAGGTCAAGGAAGTCATCCACTGGCTCTCTCTGTACTTCGCTAGCAATTCTTCTGGCATTTCTTGTGTGGGACACAAGACCTTGCAGGTTCTGTCCCTGAGCAATTTGTATTTTAAGTGGGCTTAGATATTGTTCCACAGGGTCGAAGAGGTCACTGGTTAGTTTGATCTGTTTCAGCATGTACAAAACATTCCCCGAAAGGTCAATAAAGGTTTTTGAGAGACACGGCAGTGGCATCTTAGTTAGGGCATCTCTTACTATATCGTATAGCTTGCGCAGGATCTCCAAGACCAAATTTAGTCCAGTATCTTGAGTAGTGTATAGCCAGTTGAAAAAATCAACAGTTTTCCATAGGGTGCCACTTGTTTCTTCCAAATACAGAACTTGCTGCATTATTCCATAAAGGGTGGGCCAGTTGCCCAGCAATCCCGTACCAATGATTTGTTGGATAACCTCTTTTATTAAACTGTCAACTGTGCTTCCATTGGGGTTCATAAATATGTCTCCACTCAGGATGTAATTAATGGTTTCCTTTGTAAAATTCATTCCGGTAAGCGTGATCTCCAGAGCTTGCATGATGATCTGAGGGCTTACAGTTGAGTTCTGAAGGAGATTGCCATTCTGTAGGATGACCTCTATAGTTTTTCCAATTGCCTCGATGTATGGCGTCATCCAGGGAGCTTCTGTCTTAATTTGCTCCAGAGCCATTTGTACTGAGGAGAGGCTAATGAATGAGAGACAAATTAGTATTGCATATTCACAAAAAAGTTACAAAATAAAAATAAATAGCTGGATTAAATAATGTACTGTTATGCATATATGTGATAGATTATAAACCATTACAGTCCAAGATACTTAAATGTAGAGTTGATGGGACCATTTATGAATCGGCCATATGAACATAAGATGTCTACAATTTTTAAACTGGATTACTTATATTTAAAGCAGCAAAACATTATTCCATATTTAATCTTGATTTTGCTCTCCATTTCAGTGGGCACTCATATTATATTAATAGAACTGTATAGTTATAATAGACTTAGAGACCATTTCCATCATGTTCAATGATCTACAGCGGGTACAGAAATGTTCCTGCAGTCTTACGTGATTGATTCGCCCAGATATGCGCAAATGCATAATTTGATTCCTATCAGTAGTCAGTTCATTACAGGGATGAGCACATAAAGCAGAATCAATTTAAGAGCAGGGAGAAAGAGATAACAGAATAATAGAAACTACTTTATCTGCTCAAACCTGTTTGGAAGCAAAGGAGTCAAACTGAATAAATCAACCTTAATGCAAATTTAATTACTCTTACTTAGTTTGTTTGCATGATTCCAACCCCTGGTCCTTATGGTTAATAAATGCAAATCTCTTGGCAAATTTGAGATGGTATTTCGGTAATATAATCGGCTCATTATAATGTCGAGGTATAATGGGCGTATGAGTGCGGTCAAAATTGCTGCACGCTTTTGTTGTCGGCAATTTAGTCAAGCTATAGCCTACAGTTTGAAAAAAAAAAGGTAAAAAGCTCAATAGCGTTTATCTTTATAAAAGATCTTTCACTGTTATAAGACTGCCATTTGTTTGCTGTCATGTAATATGACTTGGGTCAAGTATCACGGTAAGAATATATGATAGTGTAAAAATGACTCCAGCGCATTAATACCTTTGGTACAGCTGCATCTGGAGGAGCTGGACATTCCAGTCAGCCTGGTTTGTTATTTCTAGCACTGAGAGGTTGTATAGCATTGAAGTGTAATGCAACAGGACTTCTGTAAGGTGATTGACAGCAAAGGTACTGTTCAGGATCGCCCCATAGAAAGTCTCCAGTGACTCGGCCATCATTCCTGCAGTGGCGTTTATCCATAGAGGGTTAATTGCCATTCCCTGTTTAGAAACAGAGGGACAAAGTCTAAATCAGTCTTTAGTGCACACTACCATCTAGTGGTGACATATGATAGTTGCATTTGAGAGCCATAAAAAAGGCTGTTATTATAAAACTGGAACTTATTGTCTCACTGTCATATTAAAGGCTGGAGCTGGTTTATTGTAGGCTGCTATGACTGGCAGTAGGCTGATGTTACACCACAAAGCAACAGTGTCTTCACTTATTCCAGCACCAGCTCTGACATCCTGCCATATTTGCTGCATGTAGCTGCAGTTCAGGCTCTGACCCTCCAAACCAGCCTGAGGGGTGAGGATATAAAATAAAATAATTATCATAAAATCCTAACACACATGGAGAGATTAGACAGGATGGTACTGAATTGTTTTTCACTATTTCTAAATTCACTATTTAATTCTGGAGTCAAAAAGTCATCACATTTAAAGAGAACTTGTAAATGCAAGAAAAACAAAACACAGATATTCTGAGTTTGTCAGGATGGCAAAAAGTTTGGGCCATAGTTCGTACGTTGGGCCCAGGGGAAGGGGAGGGGAACCCATCCATGATCTCATTTTATGCCTTGTGAATACAAGTGATGTGATCATTGATACTATCGTAGACAAAGCATTCACTGAACATGTAGCAGAGAAGTAGAGATATATGACTCCTGCCAGGATCTGAGCATCTGTTGTGAAAGGAAACCAAATTCTCTCTAGGGATGAAAAGTAGCACCTATGCTCGCAAGCTAATAACTAGCTGTTTATCTGTGATTTATACAGTTCTTGGCACACTGAGTGGGCCTTTTGGGCCAAGGTTGTTGTATTAATTTCAGACAAAATGTCAGAACATTTCCCAAATACATTTATGAATGATGCCTGTGGCTGTTTGGAAACACACAAAAAGCTAATTAACAACTAACACCAGGTTATGCAAGATCCAATCTCCTCAATGCCTGATCAAAAACATAGTGCGTTACTAGGATATCTTGTCCTTACTAATAAAAAGAGATTTTCTTAAGTTAGTGCTAGGGTAACCTTTCAAATTCACATTTTTTGTGGTTTCAGTTACTCTTCGGTTAGCATAACAGGTAGCAATCAGAGTACTCAGAAAAAGTTTTCTCAACCAATGAAATTTTGGATTCAAAATCAAAATCAAGTAATTTGGCTAGTGGGATGCCATCTTAAAGGGAACCACTGTAAAACAACTGATCATACATACAACTTTCCATTTCGATTTTACACTGTCATGCTTACATAATGACAGTCTTTTTTCTGCTGTCACTAAGGACAGCTATTTTAAGCTAAAGCCACAACAAACACATTGTAGGTGTCTGAGAACATAGTATCATGCACATGACTTTGCTATTGATTGGGTATGTGTCATAAATGAGAATGTCAATCATTTCTCAACAAGCTTCAGTGGCATTATACAGAAATTCCAGCTTACCAACCCTCTATTATATATAGCAAAACCCTGCATTCTTTACATTGTTTCAGAAAGGTCTGTATAAGTATCTTAACAGTCCACCACATCAGTAGATAGGAATGTTGTTCTAACCTGCAGAGCAGCTTCGGCAGTTGACACAAGGGCCTGTAGCAATCCACCAACAAAGGACTGAGCAGTGAAACTGCTTGTGTTCGTAACATGAACAATGCCTGGCAAAAGGCTGGACAATGGCTGCTGGAGGACGTGGAGGAGCTCTGAGGAGAAGAAAGCACTTACATTAGATGCATACAGTTTAGATCTGAAAGACTGTATGAAACATGAACGCCTACCCTTCAATACTTTTGCAGCTGTATTCAACAGTAAGGCTTTGCTTTTCTCACCTGTTTGTGCCTGCATGTTGTGAGCACTGTTGACAATGGCTTGTTGAATTGTGGACACGACAGACGGCAATGAATCCCACATAGGAGTACCTTTGAAGGTTGAAAACAGAGCAACCAACATCTTCTCCAACCTGTTGTTCAACAAACACAGTCAGATTAACATTCAAAACTGAGAGACAATAAGAAATAAATCTATTTTTAATATGTATGCTCATTGGTTTTATTCCCAGGGCATGCATTAAAAATTTATATATAGCTTAAATGCAATGTAAGTCGCATTGGAAAAAGGCATTCTGCCAAATGCAAATATGTGTGTGCTTTTTAATATATTAATGCTCTGGGATTCTGAAGAACCTTCTCCATCCTGACCAATGTAGCAGAATTTAATCAGCTGATTTAATTGGCATCCCATTTAAAGACTAAACAACTCAATTTTGGCAAGGAGTATCACACTTACTGATCGTTTGTGCTGAAATCGTGAGGTGACAGACTGATCGACTGCCTCTGACATTTCTGCCACCGCTTTTTTAATTTAAAAGTCATTTAAGTGTGGAAAATCCCCCCCCCCAAATGCTTGGTTATTAGAATTATCATACATAATAATCAGCTTTTGTAATATGCTGCTTTGCACTGACAAAAAAAAAAGGAACAAATGTGAAAAGAATGTGAAAAGAACAAAAGCTTGTCAGATCTTCAGCGTGAGAAAAAGATCGTCCCAACAACTACTGTATCAGTGTTCATTTTAAAGTTGTCAAAGTTGTCAGAGAATCTGAGTATTATGGCCACATGGACTCTCTATGATTCTCTTGACTATATAAATGAAGCTTACTTGTCAAAGGTCAGCTGGTCAGCACTCCCGGAAAGGATCTGGACCAGAATGCCTACAGATTCTGTGACAGTCTGGGTGGACTCATTCATGAATGGTGACATAGAGCCCAGAAAGACTGTAAGCTGTAGCATCACAAAAAAGTTGAATGCTCGATACAAGTATACATAACACATTTATATTTGTGTGTGTGTGAATTGTATTTATTTGCGCAATAAATCAACACATATCATAATATGGCAACATTTTCTTGTCAAAAGATTTGTTGGTTGTGAAAGATCTGTTTATTACAGGCCTTTGAGAAATAAAAGCAACTTACCTGTTCTGTTATTTCATTTAGGCTGCCAAGACTGAAGTTGCCTAGGTTATGCCACATGTTTGTATATCCTAAGAAAAATATTTAGTACATATATCTATGACATCTTGATATAGAAATAATGGTTTAAATAGTTTTACTAATATATAAACAAACTGTTTTATAATGAATCCCGATTACCAACAAACACCATACAGTGAACTTGCCTTCATTTGAGTTTAGAATATACTCTGTGACCTTGAGAATCACAGATATGATGGGCTGAGCAGTGTTGTTTGAAGGCAGTGAATTCTGAAGCTCTCTCATCACATTCACAATGCTGAAAACGAAAAAGAAACACCAACTGTCATTACCTGTGCATACACAAATATATTTACTGCATTTACACTAAAATTCAAAAGATTGGGGTCCGTTTTTGAAAGTCTCACCAAGGCTGCATTTATTTAATCTAAAAGGCTAAAACAGTAATACTGTGAAATATGAATACATTTTAAAATAGCTGGTCTTTTTTTATATATTTTGTAATTTTGTAATTGTGAAATATGTTTCTGGTAAAGCTGAATACAGCAGCTGTTGTTCCAGTTTTCAGTGTCACATGATCATTCAGAAATCATATGTAGATTTGGTGCTCAAAAACATTTCTTGTTATTATTAATGTTGAAAACTGTTGTGCTGCTTAATATTTTTTGTGTAAACAGTGATACATTTCATACATTTTTGTCAGCATTTATTATGAATAGAAAGTTCAAAAGAATAGCATTTATTTAGAATAGAAAACTTCTAAATAAATATTATAAACTACTTTAGTCTAAGTAATATTATAAATTACTTTACTGTCATTTTTTTATTAATTTAATGCATTCTGGCTAAATAAAAGTATTAATTTATATTAAAAAAAATAAAAATAAAAAATCTTACCGACCCTTAACTTTTTAATGATAGTTTAGGGATGGATAGATGGATAAATTGATAAAAGGACAGATCTCTTTGTTTTTCACTATCTGCTGTATATTTATAGATCTCCTTGTCTATATATGCATAAGCCTCTAAGTGCAGTTTGAAAGTTTATTCTAAAATTAGCATTTTTATTAGGCTCCTATGTGTAGTTTCAGTAATTTCCCTTTAATGGCAATGAATAGGTTCGTTAGATTGCCATTTACGTGAAATAACTGGATATAAGCATAGGAGCCTGATAAAAATGCTCATTTTAGAAGAAATTTTCAAACGGAACTTAGAGGCTTTTGCATCTGAACTCTTCATATATATATATACACACACACACACACACACATATGTGTGTATACAAAAATATATAGTCATACTTACACTTCATTCCATTTGTCTGGTCCAGCAGATTGGGAGATGGTCTGCAAATACGTTAAAATGCTGTTTTTCATGGGAACCAACACCTCAGCGACCTCTGTTGGCAAAAGGCCATGAATAGCTCCCCCTACCATCTGGATAGTCTCCTGTGTGAGGTGGTTAGCCTGCATGTAGTATATATTGGGGTTCAGGATCAGCTGAAGTGAACCATTAAAAGCACCAAAAATATTGTTAACCACATCCTGAGGTAGAGCTCCAGTTTCATTTGAAATACTCTCCAGAACTACTCTGACAGCACTAATGATGGCTTCTGTGAAGTTTTCACTTTGGAGACCACCATCAGTGCTAGCCACCTGTAGAGCGTAGGTTAGTCTCTGAGACAACTGTTCAGCAACAGCGAGGAAGGCTTTGTCCTCAGGGGAGAGTAGGGGGGCCATGGCTTGCAAAAGTTGGTCAAGATTCACCCCAGCTGCAGCAAGATCTACAGAGCTAACGTTCCCCTGGAAGATTGCAGCAAGTGCCATTGTCAGTTGTTGGTTAATGATAAAGTCCTTTGTCAAGTTGCTTTCATTTGAGCTCAGAAGGTTTTCTGTGACCTTGATTATCATTGATATGATGGGCTGAGCTGTGTTGTTTGATGGTAGGGAATTCTGAAGCTCTGTCATCACATTTGCAATGCTAAAAAAAGGGAAAATAACATCAGTGCAACTGTCATCTCTCTTCCAAATATACATACAATACATATATTAAAATGTAATGAGAAAGCAAGAACGAAACAGAGAGAAAGAACAATATGCAAATATACAGTCTCTACACTCACAGTTCATTCCAAAGATCAAATCCAGCAGGCTGGGAGATATTATTCAGATAGGATAAAATGCTGTTTTTAATGGGAACCAACACATCAGCTGCCTCTGCTGGTAAAAGGGTATGAATCGCTCCCTCTACCATCTGGATAGTCTCCTGTGTTAGTGTGTTAGCTTGGGCATAGCTCATATTGGGGTTCAGGATCAGCTGAAGTGAATCATTAAAAGCACCAAGAATATTGTTAACCACATGCTGAGGTAGTGTTCCAGTTTCATTTGAAATACTCTTCAGAATCACTCTCACAGCACTGATGATGGCTTCTGTGAAGTTTTCACTTTGGACACCACCATCAGTGCTAGCCACCTGTAGAGCATAGTTTACTGCCTGAGAGAACTGGTCAACAACAACAAGGGACTCTCTATCTTCAAGACGGAGTAGGGGAGTCAAGGCTTGGAGGAGCTGTTCAAGATCCTTCCCAGGTGTTGTGATATCTACAGAGCTAATTTCCCACTGGAAAATTCTAGCAAGTGCTGTCATCACTTGTGGGTTAGTGATCCACTCCCTTGTCAAGTTGAGGTAGGTCATGATCTGAGCTTCAATTTCAGCAGGAATACTGATGTTCATTGGGGAGCCTAGAGAATCATAGAACGCCTGCTGGATCTCAAGAGTTCCTTTAATCAGTGCCAGCTCACCCTGCAGCATGGCCATGATTGTATTGGCAACATGTACAAGATCCTCGCCTTCCAGAGGAAACCTCACATGAGTCAAGTTCTTGATCTGATTCATTGCTAGCGTCACCATATCTGCTTCTGCATTGATGAGTGCCACCTGCATTTCAGTCATGCATTTCAGTTGATGGAGAATCTCTGCAAACATACTGCCACTGGTGACATTTCCAAGCTTGTTTAAATACCACAGTGTGATTTCTCCATACACCCTCTGTGCATACTGTCCCTGCACCATCAATGTCGAGTTAATGGTGTGGTATGGGTATCGTTCTCTGAATACCTTTTTCAAGAGGTCTTCCAGAATTTTGAGCTCATTTGTAATATTAGTGATGTTCTCCACATCAAGACCTTGAAGGTTTTGTCTAATGGCTGACAGTGTTGTTATCAGCCCCTCTTCTGTCAGTGCAAGTGGGTCAGATCCAGAAATGGACATGTTATTTAGTTTCTGATACTCTACTGAAATTATGTTAAGCCAATTATTAAGAGTCATTTGAGCATTCTCTGCCACAGGTATTACTCCAAGTAAACCAGAAGCAGTCTGGATGAGCTGAAGGACACATTCGGCCTGTCCATTAGCAGGAGGCTTTTGGGGAGACTGTGTGGTTTGAGTGTTCATGCATTGTGGGATTTGAATGGCCATATTCAGAGTCTGCAGTACGGATGCCGACCAATTAGAATGAATTACTGAATTGACTTGTTCTAATTCAAAAATGGTGAAATTGGAGGCTTGTAAAACTTGACTGATGTTGAAAACAGGAGATGCATAAGCCAGCTCAAGAAGATACTGAATCTTATTGAAAATTTCCATTGAGGCTTCTGCTGGCCGGGACATGTTCCATGGCAGGAGCAGAGCGAGAACATCAAGCACAACAGGGAGAGTCATGTTACCCTGAAGAGGTGTAATTGGGATGGTCATATTATTTCCAAATGCAAGGATTGCTCCAAGATTATCAAAGACATTCTGGACATCAGCAACACAGTCCTGGCCAAGAGCTGAACAGATCTCCAGATCTCGAATGAGGGCATGAGTCTTATTTAGCACTGCTTCTAACTGATACTGCTGCTCTGGAGGCAAGATGGCTCCAAGTTGGCTCAAAATAGCTTGAAGAACTGCAAAACTATCCTCTACATTTAGCATCTGGATGGACCCATTGTTCAAGACCTGAAGGACGCCCATGATGACTGGGTGCATGCTGGTTGTTTGGGAACTTCCTGACAACAGGTTCTCTACCTGCCCCAGTCCAAGAGCTGCCATGATGTCGTTTAACAGAGTGAGCGAGAGCTGAGTGTCAAACTGTTGTGTGGACTGAATGTTGGAGAGAAGCTGAATTTCTTTATCAACTGTATTAATGAGGTTCAGCAGCAAGTCTTGTAGTGAGATGTCACTACCAAGGAGCTGACCTGGTAGGCCATTGGCATTGACTTGCTGTAAAAGTGGCATGTAACTGTTTTGGAGAAGAGCCACTGTCCCCTGGAGAGGTCTAAAATCAAATGAAAAAGGTGGAATTGAAAGTCATTGTCTATAAAAAAAATAATCTATATTGTATCACCAATGGGACTTTTTATGTAATCTGATACAGTACATTTTGAATATCAAGTATGCACATAGTAGTACATAAGTTAAATATAAAATTACTTTGGTATCAAATTCAGTAAATAATCACTACCTTAACAGGCTGTCAGGTTCTCTTGACACTTCAGAGATCAAAGAACGAATCAGTGGAACAGCTTTTTCCCAGGTAAAGCCAGTCTGACAGGTGAAGGCAGATGGAAGAAGTGTGCCTGCAAAAAAGTGTGTACAATTCACTGCATATTATTTATAATATGGCTGAAATAAATAAAATTCTGATCATGCAATATCTTCAGTGATTCTACTATGAACTGATAGATTGATTGGAAATGATAACACTTTGCCATACATTGTCAAATTTACACATATTTCATATCAATGAATTGGCATTACTTTACAATAAGGTTACATTTGTTCAAATTTATTAATGCATGAGGTATCATGAACAATTAAACAAAGAATATATTTAAAACATTAAATGTTATACTGTCATTTTAAGTTCACTATTAAAACATAATTAAATAAATAAAATAAATGTATTTATAAAAATAAATTAAAAAAATTAACAATAGTCTTGATTTTACAATGCTATAAAAATCTCATTGGTATAAAATTAATAACGATATAAAATCATACAACTGCACAACATAATCTTATATTAAAGGGTTAGTTCACCCAAAAATGAAAATTAGCCCATAAAACAAAGTGAACCAATTTATCCAATATTCATAATTTTTTTACACTCACAGTTTGGTGATGCAGTGGCATTAGGTTGGTAGGTCAAAATCCAATAAGCCATATGGACATATGGTTCCATGGAGGGCCACAGATAGCTGTTCTCTAGCAGAGAACCCATGTTCTCAAATGTGCCAGTAGCGCTGTTTCACAAAAAAAATTAAAATGCAAATAAACATATAAAATGCATTTAATAAGTGATAAAGGTACTTAGCTAGACAGAGCTCCGTTTTGTACAGGGACTGTTTTAGTTTAGTTCACCACTTGATACAATTATAAACAAGCAACGTCCTAGTCACATAGTAGTTATTGACAATTACTAGGTTTCTGACCTGGTCAAAAGAATTTGGGACAATCCAACTGAAATGTTCCCAGGGATCCAAGCTGCAAAATAGTTCTCATTAAGCACAGTTTGCAAGTTCTGGAGGGCAGTGACATACTGCAGGGCGGTTGTGTACAGGTTGTGCCACTCTGCCATAAGTATTGAGGGTGTGACATTGTACATTACAGTTCCATTCACAGCATCAACCAACTGCTGGATCTGTGAAAACACATTTAGTTTAGACAGTAATATAATGGTTAATTTCCATTTTTTGTCAAATAATAACAAGGTTAGAAATGTTCTGGCCATTACTTCTAAATACACCCCCTTACCTTCTCAGTTACTGGCAAAAGTGATGTTAACAGCATTTCCTCAAGACGTGTGTCATTCCCAGCGCAAACTAGAGTGCCCCACAACTGAAGGTCTATAGAGCTGTATGTTGACATCCAAGCCCAGGGAGCAGAAAGGTCTTTGCAGCTAGTGTGACCCTCTAGAACCTGTATGAAAATATTAGAGGACACCCAATATGACAAATTAAGACTTTAATGAAAACTACAAGAAGCACACACTTAGACTTTTTGACCCACATTGGCCATGGTTTGCACAATAGAGTCCATGGCATGGTCAGCCCAGGCCTTAGCAAAGGTCTCATTCTGCATTAGAGAAAGGAAGGCCTCCTGGACATACTTGGCATCCCTCAGGACCACATCAATGAATGCTGTGAAACAGATAATGATAATTCAGTTAATCGGTGTGTCAAGCATTGGAAGTTGTTTGCATTGCATAATTCTCTGCACATGCTGATACATACGTAGCTGTACTTCCATTGCAACTCTCGCCACCTGCATGGATGAATGGCCAGCCATCATGAAAGTCTGAATGTATTCCCAGCCAGGCATGTCTTGTAGAAAATCAAATGCTGTACTGCTTAATCCGAAGACTCTGAATTGGAAAATGGTGAATAGGTTGGACTTTTAAAAACTTTATTTTTATTTTATTTTATTTTACTTTATTTTCCTCATTCAGATGTCAGCTGAACCAGCAGGAAATGGCAGTGAGAATAAAATTTTAAAAAGAGTTGTACAAGAACCTGGTTTTGTTTTTTTATATAAAACCCATATTCATATAAAAAGTAGTGGACTAATACTTAAACTCTCTTGTTAAACCAGCAGTAACAAGCAGTTGCACAGTGTAGGTGAAAACGTGCTGCATCTGTATAGTTTGACTGATTTAAAAATCTAACTACTAAAGTAAAAAAAAAACTACATCCTGGAAGCAAACTCAATGGTATTCAAGCACAAATTCATCTGTCACATGGCATAACCAAACCAGATTTGGCAGATGCCACCACAGACATGATGCATGACATGCACTCATTCTCAAAAATAGCAACCAAAACTATGAGAGGTAAGAGAAAATACAACCCATACAATACAATTAATATGAGTTTGATACTGTGTTGGGTCATCACTTAATGTGAAATACAGATCCAAAAGGATAACTGTATTTGTTACAGAAAAACAGATCAGTTTCACATTTAATTACTGCATCTAATTCCATCTAAACACATGCAAAGTAGTCTGGGTTGACATACAATTGTTCCCCCAGGCTCTGTGGCTGAGCATCACTGCTGCGCTGGGACCTGGTGTGTTTGAGAACAGCATCCAGGCTTGATGGAGAGACTAGGCCCAGTAAGCTGCTGAACACCTCCTTAGTGAAGGCTATGTCTGCCGAGGCAGAGGTCTGACTCCAGGTCAACAGCACCTGTAGGGATGAGACATGAAGATGTTATTGGTACAGATGTATTTAGTAACAGCATGCATAATTTAAATGTAACGCAGAGTTAAAGGCCTATGCAAGTGGGTTTGTTCCAAATATAGTATGTAATATTTGTATGTAATTGTCAATGTGACAGTCCTACTAATTACTCTGCATGGTATTTGTCATATGCTGCATGACTTTTGAATTTAAAATAATGGTGATTGGATATTGTTGTGGAGTTCCCTCTGTGGTGAGGGGAATGTCTAATTGGTGTTCCCTGAGGACTGCTGCATATACATGCTTTTTATGCAATCAGTCTCAGGGCTGTTAGCGTGTTGTTTTGTGTTTAGACTGAGCTGGTTTCCTGGGTAACAAGTGCAGCTGATGTTTGTGTGTTTTCCCACAAGATAGCAGGTAGGGAAGAGGAACTGCAAATGAGTGTTTCTCACCCTCTCAACTACAACAGTGGTCCCGCTTTATATTAGGTGGCCTTAACTACTATGTACTTACATTTAAATTAATAATTTGATACAATGCACTTATTGTGTACATACATGTTTTTACATTGTACTTATATTTTTAAAAATACCTATATGTAGCTACATCTGTAATTAATTTCTGTAATTACATTTATAATTACACTGTTGACCCATCCCTTACACCCTAACCCACCCTTAAACCTACCCAAACCACCAAACCTGTTCCTAACCTTACCCATATCCCACCTCAATAGCAGCAAATGTGTTTTGCAATACAATATAACCACAATAAGTACATTGTATTGTACTATTTTTTTTATGTAAGTACATAGTAGTTAAGGCCACCTAATATAAAGTGTGACCACACAGGTTAGTAAAGTCCAAGAATGAAGTGTAATTTAATATGGCTTATTTCTAAAAATAGAAAAGCAGTATTAGTAGATACCTATATATAAGAAATGTACCTGTTCAACAACTTTCCATGTATTTATCCCTTCAAATATCTTGCCCGCTTCCCAACTCCAACAATAGGATGCGATGATGTTTTGGTCACACAAAAAGGTACGAAAGTCTGCCTCGTTGAACAGCACTTGAGTCTGAGAAGATCAAAATATGTGTGAATTATTGTGTAGTTATTTGTGTTTGTTTATACAGTATAAACTCCTAAACTTTAAACAATAAAAAACAGTTGGGCTGGTTCTAGCCTACGTAAGCAACATTAGAGCATGATATGTCAATCCCCATGTGGAAAAATGTTGCAATATATCTTTTGTGAACAGTATTTTCATTGTGCGTCATTGCTAATCAAGCTCTCATTTTGTCAATTTATGCCATTTTGTCAATTTATGCAATTTCTCCATATTGAAATACAATAACTAAATGTATCAGTGAAGAGTTTAATGCTAGAGTATTATGTTGTTGTTAACTTAGTAACACACTAACACCAAACTCTAGTGAAATCAACTGTAATACGAAATGAATAAAGAATAATCACTAAATACAACTTACGAACAGAATATTCATATTGTGCATCATTTCTAATCATACTGTATTTCAAAATGTATGCAAAAAGTGTGAAAATGTGTGTATATTTAATGCACATAAAATGCTAGCCTTAGCAAGACAAAAAATAATTTTTAGTTTAAAATGTTACTTCAATCGCTGCCTTTTCCACCACAGGATAATATTAAAAACAATACAAAACTTGAGATATGACACTGGTGGAAATGTTCATGACTTTTATGAAAAAAAAACACAAGACAACTTTTGATGCATGCATATACACTGTTGGATGTAATTTGTGGACAAATTAAATATAAGTTAAAGTGTGAAAAAGTGTTTCAAAGGAATTTATTTTCTCAAAGTCTATGGAGCTTTTGGCTTTATGCACAAGTTGAATAAACACTCCTTTTCTGAACAAAGAACCTGCACTGAGCAACCATGAAAGGCCTACCTTATCGAGAGGAATCTGGATTTGGTTGATAAGGTCTCTCATGTCTGAGCTAAGTAGAGCAATGCTGCTTGGGGTCACGACATCACTCAGTTTGAAATACACATCTGTTTAAAACGAGAGAAAAATGTGACTGCACTTTTAACCAACACATGAGAGCTCTTGAGGCAGACAGCATTCTAATGCACTTGAAAGTTGCATGTCAATCCACATTTTGGGGAACATGCTGGTCAAAATACCAGAGTGTAAGTTAAAGGGTTAGTTCACCCAAAAATTAAAATTAGCCCATAAATTACTCACCCTCAAGTCATCCTAGGTGTATATGACTTTCTTCTTTCAGACGAATCCAGTTGGAGTTATATTAAAAATTGTCTTAAATCTTTCAAGCTGTTAAGTCACAATGCCACTCAGCGGGTGTTGCATGCATCAGTCCAAAAGAAGTTAAATAAAAAGCGCCCATCCATAAAAAATACCATCTCACACGGCTCAGGGGGGTGAACAAAGGCCTCCTGTAGCGAATCGATGCGTTTTTGTAAGAAAAAATCCGTATTCAAAACGTAATAATCACTTTAATCTAGCTAATCTATACACCTAGGATGACTTGAGGGTGAGTAATTTATGGGCTAATTTTCATTTTTGGGTGAACTAACCCTTTAAGCTAATGCATGCAACACCCGCTGAGTGGCATTAAACAGCTTGAAAGATCAAAGATCATTTTTAATATAACTCCGACTGGATTCGTCTGAAAGAAGAAAGTCATATACACCTAGGATTACTTAAGGGTGAGTAATTTATGTGCAAATTTTTGGGTGAACTAACCATTTAATTCTAAAATGTGTAATTTCTGTGTCAGTAGCATGACAAATTTGTAAAAAATGACTGTTTTCAAACTGGTTTCCGGAACACTCCCCCTGCCTCCCAATAGTCAAACAACCAGACAATCATCCTATGAATAGCTTGAATATGAATATCTGCACATATTAAAGGGGTCATATGATGCTATTTTAAAGATCATTATTTTGTGTATTTGGTGTAACAGAATATGTTGACATGCTTTAATGTTCAAAAAACACATTATTTTTCAAATACTGTACATTATTGTAGGCGGGGCGTGTTAGAACGGCCGTTTTAGGTAGGTGTGGCTGACTCTTAACTTTTATAAAGAATATCTCTTTGGATTTGAGACTTTAGTCTTTGCAACTTTACAGATCTTCTTTATGCACCAAGAGCTTGTAACACTCCAAAGAGAAAGGAAAACTTGAAATCGCATCATATGACCCCTTTAAACAGGGATAAAAAAAACAATTTAAAAAAAATTTAACAATAAAAAATACACCCTTCAGTTTTAAGTACTCATATAATAAAATTCACTTAGCTTTCTTTTATGAGAACAGGCTGTAATTGTCATGTGATGATAATTTTTCACCTTGCCAAGTAGGATGCTCACCTTTTATAAGACAGGGTGTGGTGCACATAGAACACGTAGTCCAGACTGGTTTTGACAATAGACTCATTGGTCTCTAATTCCCCTAATAATCAACATCTCCCCAAAGATAGTAAGCAACCTGGCAGCCAGCAACCTGAGGTTAAGAACCTTACTCAAGGGCAGAATAGTAGTAACCATACATGTTCTGTATAACAACCTTCCCTGTTTATCCTTCTCTAATGAAAATAAAAAAAATCTCATACAATAAATTCAACATGTCGAGATGAAAAACTAGAATGAACCACTTTTATGAACCAAAAAAAAAAATAGCATGAACCACTTTATGATACTTTAAGGGTGACTTTTCTGTCCTTTTTGAAACTTGGCAGTAACTGTATGCTTTTGTTTATATGGGTGTAGATTCTTCTGTATTCTTCAAAACAGTTCTGGAATAAATACAGGTTTGGAACAACATGAGGGTCATCACAACACATGTTGCCCTGGCTGAAACTTTCCAAACCCATAATTTCTTTAAAACGAGGCATGTGTATGTGCAACCCTGAGCAGCCTGTGAGTGCCAATACAATACAAAAAAATAATATGTGAAACTACTTTCAGCTTGAATTAATAGGCATTGCCTTGTAATTAAGGAAATGGCAGTGCCATTAAATAGGTTGCCACAAATACCATGCAGCTCACAAAACATGTCCAGCATGTCATCTTCAACATACCTCTCCCTTTCCAAGCACTCATGTAGTTGAGAACGCCAATGCCTTTAGTGATGACTGGGTTTGTGACAGCAGTAGAGATGTTGGCATGAGGGAAAGTCCTCTGGAGAAATGTCAAGGCACTAAATGCAAATAAGAGAGGCTGAGATTCTTTGAAACCAGTCAACAAACACAAACATTACAAGCACGCATGTCACACATAATGGGAGTGTAGTGTGGATAAACACATCAGACTGAATTTGGAAAATCAAGTTGGGCAACCACATACTAATGTGGGTATGGAATTCCCAGAACTAAAAAACATGCACAAGGAGTAAACAGGCATTGATCTGGCTGAAATTTCCAGTGCACAAAATACAAAGTGCAGCCTTCAGTGTCACGTGATCCTTCGGAAATCATTCTAATAATGCTTATTCGGTACTTAAAGGTTTCATGAACTGAGAAATCAAAATTCCCTTGATCCTTTTACATATAAGAGGTATATAAAAACATTGTGTAAGTTACAAAACTCAAAACTTTCTCGTTAGTCTAAAAACAGCTTATATCTGCCAAAATGACAGCTTGTGGAATGTGCCACTTTACGACGTAATAGTGTGGCTAAACACCGCCTCCGCAGATGAAAATCAATACCTGCTTCTACATCGCTGCGTGTTTAGCCCCGCCCACTGTTTCACGCATGTAGTGTAAATAACAAGACAGCCAAACCCAGGTCTACACAGAATTCAAACGATAAACTTTATTTGATGAACTTTATTTTGAAGTGCCAGACTGCGTCAGTAAGAACCCAGTCCTTTGTTCACTTCATTTTACCGTGTATTCGTTTACAAACAAAGCACAATTTGATGCAGGATTTTCAGAAAGATTGAAAATAATAGATGATGCTGTGCCGACTATATGTCGCACCACACAAGTGTGAGTAACTTTTTATTACATGATCACTATTGCTTTGTCTGTTATTACAGATGGTTTGATATGTACTGAGTATTTATGCGTTTTTAACCTAAATCACAGCAGCGTCCATCTATAAAGGATGTAGGCTGTCAAACATACACAACTATTAGCCTATTACTTCTAAATTATGATTTTTTTTTTATTTAAAAATCGTGATAACATTATACAGTAAGTGGGCCTCAGAGAATAGTACAAAATAAAAAAACAAAGGCAGTTCATGACCCCTTTAAGAAACATTTCTTATTATTTTAATATTGAAAACAGTTGTGCAGCAATATTTTTGTGGAAACCGTGCTGCAATTTTTGTTGTAGGGTTATTTGATGGATAGAAAGAGAACAGCATTTATTTGAAATAAAACTCTTTTGTAGCATTATAAATGTCTTTACTGTCACTTTTGATCAGTTTAATGCATCCTATCTGAATAAAAGTATTAATTGAAAAAAAAGTCTGAATTCCAAACATTTGAATAGTAGTGTATGTGAGCAAAACACTCACTTTTTAAGATCTTCCAATTCCTCTGCTCCAGCATTTAGTATCTCTTCATCTGTTGGCTTTAGGAAGAGATCAGGCAAGCCAAGTAGGAAGTCCCACACTGACGTCTCCTGTTGAAGCATATCTAGGACCACCACAGTCCCTCCAATTGATCCCAATACTTCTGTCGGGTTATTGAGCAGCATTTCTGTCAGCACCTGGCGACCCACACAAGTAAACAGATGAACATCAAAGTGCTGTCTAATGGTTCATTTAATGGCTCTTTTTAATTGGACATATGTGGGCATAATGTGACTAGACTGAAAGATTATGAACAGTGTGGGAGGTCTGACCCCACCTGGTTCAGGGTGAGCAAGGATGCTTCCAGAACAGTATCGTTGGAGCTGCAGAAGTTTATTAAGCCTTGTGTAAAGAGATCCTGGGTACTGGCTGATGTGTTGATGGCAGTCACGGAGAAGCTGCATAAGGATTTTTTCAAGACGCTCACAGATTCCCAAACAGACTCCATTGTCTACAACAAAGAAAAATAAAATCAATGATGTAAGCAATTGGACTTTGAAGAATGCTATTTTAAAGAAAGTTGGTAACCAAACAGTTGCTGGTAGCCATTGAATTACACAGTATGGAAACAAATACTGTGGAAGTCAATGGCTACCAGTAAATGTTTGGTTATCAACATTCTTCAGAATATCTTCTTTTGTGTTCAACAGAAGACAAAAATTCATACAGGTTTGGAACAACATACAGGTGAGTAAATGTAAACGACAACAAAATTTTGGGTGAACTATCCTTTTAGGTAGCCATATTGCATGATAAAATATACATTGAAATGGTAACACTTTATTTTAAGGTGTCCTTGTTACATGTACTTACTATTATAATAACAATAAATTATGCATAATTACATGCAAGTAACCCTAAGCCAAACCCTAATTCTCACCATAACCATATAATAAGTACATGTAGTTAATTAATATTACTCAGTACAGAAATGTATAATTGCACTGTAACAAGGACACCTTAAAATAAAGTGTAACCATTGAAATCATAATGGACTTTTTAATGGACCAGTACATAAAATACACAACATACATTGAATACTATTAATATTACAAAAAAAAAAGATTATATTTTGTATTATCTCCTAAAAATAATAAGAAAAAATAAAATAAAATAAAATAAAACTTTTTATATATACAAAAAAAAACATGGATATGTCAAGAATACAGAAAACACTCATCACTAACCTGATCAACCAGTACGGTGTTATTAAAAGTTTGCATGACTGAAGTCACATTGGGAATGTTTTGAAAGCTGGAATCTTAAAATATTGTAAACAACACAGTTAAAAACATTGACTGACACATTATCAATTATTTAACACTGAGTGGCTTTGTATTAAAAGACGGATGAAAATATACATACTGAGCATCCTATCCCATAGCACTAGGAGCTCTGGATTTGATGTATCCCTTTTAAGGATTGAGTGAATCAGTCCTCCCTTCTGTAGATGGGCCAGTGGAGGCAGGCCATGGAACAGTGTTGGTAGACTGAAATATAAAGAGGACCATGGGTATATACAGTACAAGAACCATAATACACTAAAATTAAACTAAATAAACAATAGTTTTGTTACTAAAAATATAGAATATGGTTATAACATATTTAACATGGTTATAACATAGACATGTATGGTTATGTAAATGCTGACGTCTTTGCACAAGTCTACACAAAAAAGAAACATGATAGACAGATTATTTAAAAGCACACGTCACAGTGAAAGATGAAGCATTATTTAACGATAACTAGGTAAAGGATTACACAAAAAAGTCCTGTGAATTTAAACCCTCCTACACATTATGAGCTGGTAGCGAGTTTGTTCAGAGCGCACAAAGAAATTGAATTAATAAAAGGAAGTCGAAAAGAAGCAATGCTGCCATGGGAGTTTCTGCCACCCCCTTATTTTTAAAAGTATGTATTTTAATATTATATTATTATACACTCAATAAAATCTTTTGTGGTGTATGTTAAAGCAAAATAGTGTCTTAAAGCCTTTTCTATTTTTTCAACCTTTATTCAACTAAATTAACAAACTTTAATCTAATATTTACTCTTTCACTGTTACAGACTTTTATCTATTTTATTTTGTTTTACTTATTTTATTTTATTTCATTTTATAGAGCAATTCCACTGAAAATGTTTAAGCAATAATCGTTAATTCTTATAGGTAAATACCTTTTTTTTTAAACTTTGTTAATTTACAGGTTAGATGTCTAATATTAATGTTTTTATCTGGAAGAAAGTGGACCGAATGTACGGAAAGGTTTTGACATTTTTTTTCTCCTTTTGTGTTTCACAAGGAAGAAACTGTCATACAGTTTTTGAGCGATGATGGGTAGATCATAACAGAGATAAATTTAAAGCAAATTATCTTACTTATCTATTTTCAAACAATGTAATATGGGTTTATACCACAGTGCTTTAGACAAACACTTTTTTAGTTATAATCATGCACTTTACAATCAAAAATATTTTTTAAGAAGTTGCACTTTTTAAGTAGTTATATTTACAGTGTGTCTTTTTGTTTTAAAGGAAAATAGCATGTAAAAATTTCCATTTCACCAACATTCTTCAGCAACAATGACCCAGCAAAGGTTTTGACTACAGAAGGTTTTATTGTTGACTCAACCTGGAGACAATATACACAGCATTAAAAGAGCTGTTGAACAAACAGGTTTAGTCAACATTTCTCTATAAAGCAGCCAAAAGCTTTTGCTGATCAACTGACCAAATAAGAGAATTCTTAGCTTTATGAATACTGACTAAGGCAAAGGGGACAGCGATGTCACAGGAGGTGCAGTGTTTTGCCATAAGGTCCATTATCATCTCATTAGTGACGCATCAACCTACAGGTGTGGCCATTGTCATTTTGAACTGAGCCATCTTTATCAGACATCTACAGCACATGGCTTTAGGGTGCTGGCTCATAAATATCACCATTAATGTTCACATCTGAAGTTCATCATAATACTGAAATCAAAACAAGACCAGACCTCAGGTTTTCTGAGAATCTGGTGCAACATGAAACAACTGAAAGGGTAAGACAATATTTCTGGAAATGTGTTATTTTGCACATGCATTACTTGTGAGATTCAGCATCCCTGCGGTGGCGACGACCTGTGTACCAGTACGATTTGGACTGTCCTTCTGTTAGGTAGGATTTGCTGGTGCATGAACTGTCGGTGCTACACATGAGTGTCTGCAGGAAAGGGAAGAACCCGGTGCTCGGAAGGTTTCTAGGCGCCACATAGCCTGAAAGAAACAGCACAGAGTTTAACTTTAGTTGCTGAGAGGTTGTTGTTTTTTTAGGGTTAAAGGAATAGTTCGACCAAAAAATAAAATTTGTGGAAAATGATGTAGAATGTAAGATGTACATGAGTTTGAGACTTGGGGAAATTTATCATTACACCACATGCTCACCAATGGATCCTCAGCAGTGAATGGGTACCATCAGAATGAGAGTCCAAACAGCTGATAAAAACATCACAATAATCCACAAGTAATCCACATGACTCCAGTCCATTAATTAACGTATTGTGAAGTAAAAAGCAGTGTTTTTGTAGAAACAGATCCATCAAGGCGTTTTAACTTTAAGCTGTCACTTCTGGCCAAAATATGCATCCATAATCCATAATAACGTTTCATCTGGTGTGATCTTTGAACATTTCTCTCCTGATTCAGACAAAATGACTTTTCCACTGTAGAAAGCAATATTATAGATAGAGGACTTGTACTTTACCCGGAAGCAACAGCTTGAAGTTAAAAACATCACAAATATGCAGCTTTTATGAGTCATGTGGATTACTTGTAGAATATCATGATGTTTTTATCAGCGGTTTGGACTCTCATTCTGACGGCACCCATTCACTGCAGAGGATCAAGTGATCTAATGCTAAATTTCTCCAAATCTGTTCCATTGGTGAAACAAACTCATCTACTTTTTGGATGGCCTGAGGGTGAGTACATTTTAAGGATACCTCATGGCATGGATTATTGAGCACAGTTATTGTGTTGACATATGTTCTACTGAAATGGGACATCAGACAGAACATATCCAATTCATGATTTGCCTTTGCTTGTCAATACCATGTATATACCCATGTGAGCAAGATGAGTTATCAATATTTTGGTCTGTTTTCTAGGAAGAGAATGACTCCACATTTTAAATGCATATGTATGTGCTAAAAGTTTATTTAGTCAACTTGTATAGGTCCAGTATACAGATGACCTCAAATCCAATAGTCATGGACAAAAAGCCACAAATTTTTCTCTTAAAAATCCTGGAAGAAATAAAAATACGACAATGTATTAACATTTGTAGGAATATACAGAATGCATATAACGAATGCAAACAGCCTCCACTTTTTTATGATAAATTTGGGTAATTTCTGTTAAAATGTAAACAATCATCGACTGCCAATAAACTTGTTTAAAGGTTTGCTCTATAAAATAAACATCTGCAAAAACTGTGTACAATGAGGTGCCATTATTCTCCTCGCTCCTCAACCATCAAAAATAAATTAAAAAGTGTGAAAGTATTTTAAAGGGGTCATATGATGTTGCTAAAAAGAGCATTATTTTGTGTATTTGGTGTAATGAAATGTGTTTATGCGGTTTAAGGTTAAAAAAACACATTATTTTCCACATACTGTACATTTGGAACAGTGAAATACAACTTAACCACTGATTTCTAGTCGTGTCCTCTTTTGGAAGGCCAAACAAAGTAGTTTCGCTTTCACAACGAGCGGCTAGAGTGAGCGGCGGCCGGAGGCCTAGAGTGAGACGAGGCCGGCTTGAGTGAGCGGAGGCGGGCGGGCTTGAGTACGGCGCGGCCGGCGGATTCGACAAAGGAGCGTCTGGCGGGCTTGTGGCAACCACATGTGACGACCCCGGGCTGGACTCCGCTTCGTCCACGGTGAAAGCCGATCTGGCGATCCACAGCGCGAAGTTGATGTATTTCACATGTGCGGCGTGTTAGAACGAGCAGTTTTAGGTAGGCGTGGTTGACTCTTAACTTTTATAAAGAATATCTCTTTGGATTTGAGACTTTAGTCTTTGCAACTTTACAGATCTTCTTTATGCACCAAGAGCTTGTAACACTTCAAAGAGAAAGGAAAAATTTAAATCGCATCATATGACCCCTTTAAAAAAATGTCAAGCATTTCTCTGCTTTAGAAACCATTCAAATTCCAGTAAATACTACTGAAAAGGATTTGCTGAAGTGACACCCATAATTTTAAAAGCAGTAGACTTGTTCAGAAAATCCCACATGATTTTGTCTTAATAATGTTCATATTGAAATCTTTAGATATCTGATTGCAGACTATGGTTTCTTGGCAAATCTGAGCAGACTTTGTGGCCCTATTTGTTCTCTGCAAAAAGAAACATTAATACTGTAGATACTTTTTTTTCTCAGAGGAAAAATCTGAGAATCAGACCAGCAAAATGTCTCTGTTTGTTCTCCACTTAATCACATTGCTGTCTGGGAAAAAACAATTGAGATCTCAATCATGTTTTCTCAACTTGGGTTGGTTTTTCTCTCCCCAGAGAGGGAGAATGTTTGATTTTCCTGTCTGGTTTTATGGTATAGGACTTTCATAGAAACAAACACAAAAGGAGTCAAAAGGTACATTACTATAGACTGAGAGTGACCACTTAAAAGGTTTCATACTGTAGAATTATTGACCTTATGCAATGTTTGTCCAGCAAACAATGTTTGAATGAACCAAAACCATAGAGAAACTATAGAGAAAGATTTAAAATAAACATGACATAATCTAAGCCTACTTAGGGTGCGATAAGTATACAAATGATTTGATCAGAGCAACTTGCTGAAATATACAGAGAGAGTTTTATTAACATGAGGAAATACTGACTAGGACTGTTGCATTAAGTTAGTCTTTAATACATTAAAATTTAATAACAGATGTGATTATTTTCATAACCAAATGTTAAGTTCCAACAAAAAATATAATAATAATATTATTAAACAAAAATATTCTAAGAACATTTAGCTAATGTTGTTGTTAAGTTATTCTGAATTCTGCTTTGAACGTTTAAAAGCATTTTTTCTTGGTTAAATGTGAATGTTAGAGGAAACATTAAGTGTACACTCAATTTTATTATTTTGCAAACATGATTGTGAAAGCAACTTTTAAATGTTCTCTGAACCAACTGAACCTAGTACATATTAAGCCAAAGTTCTGAGAATGTTCCTTGTTAGCTAGGAAGCTTTCGCACTTGTTTTCTCACATTATCAAATGAGTTTTGAGTTTCTATGGATGGATATACAATTAGACAAACAGTGAGTCTGCCTGTACAGAACGCTACAAGGCATAAGGGAGCTACTTATGGGAAAGACCAGGCCTAACAACCCAATCCTCAAGAGAAAAATGTGAAATAACAGAAAACTCCCAGAAGTCCGCCAGCTTAAAAAGAAAGATTACATAAATGCACAGAATACGTCTTTTGACCAGTTAATCCCAAATCATATTTAAAGAAAACTGGAGGCATATGGATAATTAAACATTAAACAAGAATAATGTAGATTGGGAGATTAGCAGCTGGCCATCCATTATGTACTGTAGAAATAAAACACTAGTCTAGAACATTCCCAAGCACGACATGGTGGATAACGTCAAATGTTCAAGAGATGACATCAGCCTGCTTAAGATTAATAAAGCCAGGAAAATGAAGTAAGATATGTTCAGCTACATATCTCCATCAAGCTATGAATCAAACCATCAGCTTTGTAACTATTCCTTGCAGACACGCTTTAGGATATGGAAGTTACAGCACACTAAGTGCAATGACAGTCCCAATGGGATAACCTGAGAATAAGTGTTTTGCTCGAGGGCATAATTGTAATAATTCAGGATTGTGAACTCATTAACTCCACAGCTTCTGACTCAGACCTTCTCAGGACTGAACCCGCAACTCTTTTGTCAGAAGCTCAGAACCTTAAACATAACCTTACACCATCTCTAACCAACTCAGAATGCCTTCAGACACTGTCCCGCCACGAGATCACAACAAACATAGATACATGGATTCCTTTTGCAGTCTAAATATAGGATGATGTGTTACAGAGGTACGTACACGTGTCTCTGAGTTTCGGTGGAAACTGTGAACGGGTGATCGCCAAGATAATAAAGATCACAAGTGGCCAGACAAGGAGAGCCAGCGACCAGGTCTGAAAAAAAATCAACAAACAAATATGCTGTCAGATTTTACTGTTGGTTATATTGTACATGGTTATTAATCTCAGAATAAAATAAAATCAAAACCAATAACTGGACTAGGAAGGATTACTGATTTTAGATATTACTGTCTGTACTTATGTAAAACCATCTGAACATATCATAAGATATGCATATGTATAGAATACCTTACTGAATAAGGTTTTAAGGACACAGAGAATATTAATGTGATAAACCACAGCTAATATAAAGAGTTAAGCAAAGATAAAGCTTTATCTTAAGGTAGCCAGCGCAAAATTACCCCAATTGTACAGTCTCGGCACTGGCTACCTATTAAGTTCCATATCAGTTACAAAATATTATTACTTACCTATAAGGCCCTTAATGGTTTAGCTCCTGCATACCTAACTAGTCTTCTACCACGCTACAATCCATCACGCTCCCTAAGGTCGCAAAACTCTGGACTTTTGGTAGTACCTAGGATAGCAAAGTCCACTAAAGGAGGTAGAGCTTTTTCGCATTTGGCTCCCAAACTCTGGAATAGCCTTCCTGATAATGTTCGGGGTTCAGACACACTCTCTCTGTTTAAATCTAGATTAAAGACATCTCTTTGGCCAAGCATTCAAATAATGCATCTCATAATCTTGTACTGCAGTTATATCTGATCAAATGCACATTATTATTCTTTAGTTTGGGTTAAACAAATCAATTTTGCTTGGTTGGAACAGCAGCTACGCTAATTATGTCTCTATTTTGTTTCTCTGTTTTTGCCACGGGATTGACATCCCCACAAGCTTCAGTCTGGATCCAGAACACCTGAGAAGAGATGATGCCAACCCCTCAGAGGACCTCAGATGATGCCAACCCTGAAACAACATGCAGAACTACCACATTTTGCTATAAGTTTGATTGCATCATATGATAATTGCTGTTAATAGTGTTCATCGTCTGTTTGATTACGTCTTTAATTGATTTTCCGTACATTTCTGCCATATGTACATTAACTGACAGTCACCACTGATAAGCTACCACTAAATATTGTAGAAACTTAATTTGCTGTAAAGTTGCTTTGCAACAATTTGTATCGTGAAAAGCGCTATACAAATAAACTTTAATTTAATTGAATTAAGCAAAGATAAAGAGTTTAGAAATAATGCCGAGGAGTGTTAAGTTATTTTTATTACAGCAAATCAGCTAACCAAAGGTGTGCAGTATTTGCTTTTACATTTTAACATTCAATATGAAAATGTATGTTGCGCAAAGTCTGTATGGTTACATTTAGGCAGAAAACCTGAACCTACAGAGTTCCACTGAATCAATGCTAACATTATCATTTGAATCTGGGCATCAGGTTTTTGTTGTTGTTGTTCAAGTATACAGGTGTGCGGGATTACTCACGGGCTGCCGGATGACACTGAGGCCATTTTTCCAGAGAAGTAGTCTTAACTGTTGTAAGAAGGAGGCCATCAGAGGAGAGGTGCTGATAGAAATGAAAAACAAGAGTAAAATTCAGTTTTAAAAAGTAGAAATAAAAATCAGTAATTCCAGCATAGATTCAGACCTAGACAACAAGTATTTATTTGGCAAAATTTATATTATATTATATTATATTATATTATATTATTATGTTTAGCAAAAGTGGGACCTCAGGTAACAATTAGACAATTAAAGTTTCATAATCAGTTGCACTTTAATATCAAGAAGCAATCAAACATAAAATTCATTAATAATTAATTACCACAAAGGTATGTATCATTCTGAAAAATGTTTTAATTGAAAACTTCATAGTAAATGTTTGAATGCTTTTTATTGAGTACATCTTACATCCACTGTTAAATAAGAATGCTGTTCTTTAGCCCTATACTGTATAAAGTCAACAACATGTAAGCATGTATTGTTGCCATTATAATTATTTGTGATGGTCTGCTTTAGTCACTTAACATGTCAGACAGTGTAGGACAGTAGCTTTTACAGTAGGTAAAGTAGGGCACACGTTATGATAATTAATCATTGTACTATTAAAAGCTAACCATTAGTGTTGGGCGATATGGTAATTTTTTTATGGTCATTTTCAAATAATCCGATAGACGATATTATCGTGCATGGGTGGGTGGGGGCAAGAGAGAGACTCCCTGTACTTGTCATAGGCTATTTCATAACTATTTGGTGTTTTCTATAAAGTATTTAAAACAGGTAAGTTCATATATTCGGAGTAAAAAAAATATTCTCGTCTTCAACTTGTTCAAAATGCAGCCGCTCGATTGTGAACTGGAACAAGGAAGAGGGAACATATACTGAACAAAATTATAAACGCAACACTTTTGTTTTTGCCCCCATCCAGTGTTGATCTCCCAGTTAAATATCGTATCCATTTTAAAACATTATTGTTTGCTTATAAGGGTTTCCATGGACTGGCTCCATCATATATCTCCGATCTCCTTCTGTTCCATTGTAATGCCTCCAGGGAACTTCAATCAACTAGTAGTCTTCAGTTGACTGTTCCAAGGACACACTTGAAATCGAAAGGAGATCGTGCCTTTTCAGTGGCTGCTCCACAGCTATGGAACAAGTTGCCACCCTATATAAGAACTGCACCAACATATGCTGATTTTAAGTCTCTTCTTAAAACTTATTTATTTACTGTTGCTTATGGTCATAAGTAAGTGCAGTGGCATAACTGTAGTGTACTATCTGTCGCTGTGTTCTATGTTTACTTTTGTATTTT
>NW_015631726.1:1500941-1501599 GCF_001515625.1 Sinocyclocheilus rhinocerous
AGCATAACAACAATAAAACAGTAAGATACAATGACAAACTAGCTTATAAAACGTTTATTAACAAAAACGAATAAGACGAGGCATGGCATAGGATACATCACATGCTGTATATACCGAATAATAAATTACAGAATGTTTAACAAACACTGAGGAATCAAATAAATAATCAAATAAATAAGGAAAGCCTCCATAGCCTAACCCGAGGTAAACAGCAAAGATAACAAGCTTTTCAAAACGAAAACAAAAAGAAAAGTAAAACTAAACTGGCTGTCGCTGACAGGACTTGCATGTTTTTTTCCACAAGAATACCAACATGTTCACCTTCTCTGGTTTAAGAAGCGGTCTTTTACTTTAGTTTGTAAACCAAATCCTCCGTTGCGCACCTTCGCGCTCGCGCTGAAAGCACCTCTTCACGTGATCAGTGAAATCTGACTCCTGCTACAATGTGCTGCGGCTCTGCAGCGCGCGCTGTTAAGCAGACGCTTTGGAGCAGTTTAGACCACGCACTCGCACAAATGCGGCCACGTCAAATTTTAACTCGCACATTCTCATTCTCGCAGTTTAGAGCCCTGTATATAGGCCGTTCAGATTACTTGTTAAAGTGCAACGAAATACCTTATATCAGCAGACGATATGTGTCTGTGGTTGGAGACTCCTT
>NW_015631726.1:1502108-1513156 GCF_001515625.1 Sinocyclocheilus rhinocerous
TTGTTAAAGTGCAACGAAATACCTTATATCAGCAGATGATATGTGTCTGTGGTTGGAGACTCCTTCACCAGCTTCAGGCTCCTCATTTGCGCGCGCGCGCGCGTGTGTGTGTGTGTGTGTGATATACAGTGCTGAATGAAAAAGCGGGGCAATTTGATAATAATAGCCGAATTATAATGGGCCGCATAATAATAATAATAATTATCAAATAATAATAATAATTATTATTATTATTATTTAATACATTAATAGGAGAATGAGCCTAATATCGTCTATCGACAAAGACATCTGCTATCGTCGATATCTCTGACTATCGTCGATACACGATACTATCGTCTATCGGCACAACCCTACTAACTATGCTTACCATGGATTGAACATGAATATTATCTGATATGTTTTATTGTACATATATATATATATATATATATTGTTAGAATGTAATTTGTTATTTATATCAAGTAAATGCCACTTTGTATAATAATAATAACAGATTTAATAAAATAATACAATTATTTAATAAAATAAGCCAAACTTATACACACAATAACAATAATACATAATAATACAAAAAAATAATTTTAAAAAAGGCTTTAAAGTTGCTTCCTACTTGTATTTAGTGCGCTTCTTTGTCTAAAACTGTTCAAAATCATTGAATGTAAGCTTTTCCTCCCTGAACTGCCTTTCACAATTGACGTAACTGAATCTCAAATATTCACTTTATCGCACAAAAGTAGCTAATAAACATGCAAACGTCAGAAATCCAAACGTATTATACTACAAAAACAATATAAATTGATCAAGTTATATATTTACCTTGTTTAGTCTGGATTGGATTTAGTGTATCGTTATTGGGTCCGATGCCATTTTGCCAGGTTATTCCTAGCAAAGAGCACTTTCCATGTGATACTGTATTCCTCCAACTGACGAAAAATTAACAACAAAAACAACTAAAATTAAGTATGTAGTTAGCCTAATAAGGAGAAAAATAATAATTTTCTCTCTCGTCAGGTGTTCGCACCGGTGTCAGTGATATCAAGTCTGCACTGTTTTCTGTTCTGTTGGCTCATACAGGTGAGAGGCGGGAGTTTACCACACAGGTTGCATGACTGGTGTTCTGACGATTTGTGCTACCCGCTCAGATTGTGCTACCTCCCATTAAAAAGATAGGTAGCATAAATCGATAGCGAAAAATGCTACCTATCAGATTGTGCTCCCACTTCTGTCACTTCAATAATTACAGGAGCGGAGAACAAAAACATAACTGGATTATGTGAAAAATGACAAAGTAAATTGAAAAGAGAGCCGCAAATAATATCTATTGTTTGCTAGCAGTTAAGGAGCTTTTTGTTTAAAGTTCAACACCTGTATCCCACTTCTGTCACTTGAATAATTACAGGAGCGGAGAACAAAAACATAACTGGATGATGTGAAAAATGACTTAAAGTAAATTGAAAGGAGAGCCGCAAATAATATCTATTGTTTGCTAGCAGTTAAGGAGCTTTTTGTTTAAAGTTCAACACCTGTATGTGCAGCCTACTGCGGGTCAAGACATTTTCCAAAAAGAATGGCATCAATACAAAATACAGTAAAGTCCCATGCTTCTAGTAGCTTCTAGTACTTCCTCTAAAGGGTAGATTTCAGCTCCATGCCTAACTAGTGCCTAGTTTAACACAGACTAAAAATATGACAAGTGTTGGTCTCAAATACACAGATCTGTCTTATTAGGCTACTCATGCGCTATTCACTTAGATATTGTTATTGAGGAAATAAATATTTATGCCAGGCTGGGAAGGTTTCAAGAGTGAAATCTAAAATTCCAGTATCATATTTATGCTATATCTGAGTAAACAAGATTTTTACAGAGAGGTTAAACTGTGTTCTCATGATAAAGAAGAGGCAACAAAAATTATTGCAATATTTTTTGGCCAAAAAGCAGTTTTGTATGTTACCCAGTTGAACAGGTTAATTCCAGTATCATATTTATGCTATATCTGAGTAAACCAGATTTTTACAGAGAGGTTAAACTGTGTTCTCATGATAAAGGTGGGGTCAACAAAAATGATTGCAATATTTTTTTGGCCAAAAAGCCATTTTGTATGTTACCAATTGAACAGGTTATTCACTTTTTTTCTCAGCCTTTTCATGATTACTTTAAACTGTGGTAAAAAGACTGGTTGAAAACAATGTTCTCTATTCTACACTGTACAAATCAACCAGTTCAAATTCTTTTGTTCAGTCTGTTTTGATCTGTTTTCTATGACCTGGAGATCACATTCAGTGTTTTTGTTAAGTCATTGTGGTTGTATAGGTTGCGAAGTTCATAAATCTTCCCTTTGTCTTTAGGTTGCATTCTAAAAGGAAAAAGACAATAAAAGTACATACATTACTCTAAAATTTATCACCTAACATATGTTAATCAGTTCTAAAGCTGATTGTAATAATGAACAGCCAAGATTAGGATCCCCATAACATGCTATTGTTAAAATAAGGGACTTAAACTGTGAAACCTAGCTTGGAAAGTTTACCAGAAGCGTCAACAGAACAAAAGACTGAAAAGCATCTCATGCTGCCCTCTTTTCTGTGAGAATAAGTCACAAAGCATTGTCTCCACCCAGAAGTTGAAGTAAAATGATCAGTACAGCTTTGAGCTGGACAGATTGGCATCATACGAAACCAGATTCATGGCCCAGGAGAGATGGCAAAAAAAAAAAACAGTCATGTAAAAATGAACAAAACCTACAGCAAATTTACTCTGCTATAATGTATCTAGCAGGTATATAATAGAATAATGGACACATACTACGACTCCAAGGCACCTTTTCAGTTTAAATCCTTATAAGGAAGCTCTTTTCAGAAAAATAAGATGAAAAACACTTGACAACATTCACACCAAGTGATCATTAAAATTTCATTTAGAAAAAAAAAACTTCAAGAAAACATTTATAGAAAAACTGCACAGATGAACAGTACATCTTTGAATGGTAATAGTGAACATAAATTTACATTTCTTGAACAACAAAAGAAATATGCAAAACACTCCAACTGCTTGTCATCGAGTTATGCTTCCATTCCAGAGGCTTATCTTTACCGACTGCAATTTTAGAAATATGCTTACGCCTCCCGGAATCTTTCACCTCATCTTATGGAAGGAAAAAACACTACTGAGTGTAAAAATACTGTATGGCAAAGTCTGTGAAAGCACTATTTTTGTTTGTCCAAATAGCAGACAGGCACAATACTGCTGCCCAAAATACTGCACAAAACACTACCGCTGCATGTTCATACATGTTATTTGTCAAAGGCATAAATTGTGCTGAGACTGAGAGAAATAATTGGCAAGTAGCACTTCAAAGACAGGAACGGGTGAAAAATCATGTTGACCATTTTCATAAAAGGTTTGATCAGTGTTATACACAGTTCATCTTGAGTATCAACAATTAGGCCTGTCGCAATAATTAATATATCGACTAATCGCACAATATATGTACATGACCTCAATCATTTTTAGTGCCGCAATATATCGCCCATTATATTTACTTAAAAATGAATGTCACCATGTTTTCTACATTCCACTTGTGCCTGTGTCTTTTGCAGCTTCTCGTACATAACGTGGTGTAGTTGGTGCTAGTTCAAAAATTAAAAAAATGCTTCTTTTCTAAGTTTGTATTTTCAACATAGTCATCAAAAACATTAAAAATATAGAGAATTCTCTTAAATCTGAGAAATCAGTTACAGTCTGTATAACCAGCATCAAGTTTTCTGTGTGATCAGTAGACAATTTTCCAGTGTGTTGGTTGTTCACATTCTTTCTCGTCGTCGCCACAGAACCGGTTATAGGTGGTTTTAGGTTCGAAACCTAGGATCTCCCTTTCCTCGTGTATTCTGAAAGAGAACGTTGAAACTGATGTCCCAATGAAATACCTGACAAAAACAACACAAATGTGAGTGAGTGATGTACGGTTGTTTTACAAAAGGGATAAGCCGTCGCAAACAAAAAGATTGCAAGATGAATTTAAAGGAAAAAAATGTCACACAACAGCATGTGATAGGTAGGATCAAAGGTTGTCATATCAAACAATGAGCATTCTTTCCAGTAAAGCAAGTGCCTGAGTTGACTGAAATGATTAAGCCATTATGTCATGGGGTCATACATTTCTTTTTTTAATGGAAAGAATCTACTGAGTAACGCCCAATTCAACAAAACAGAAAATAATCAAATTAGTAATAATCCTTACTCTTTTAAAATTAAGTAATTATTTTAAACATTATTTTCGCAAGTGAAAAACATTTTGTGATTATATTATACTCAATTGAGTCAATACATGGTTTAAATCAAAACAAAATAGTATAATTTCCTCTAACACTGACACTCCATCAACGTAATCTTCTAGAGACAGCACTGACAAAGAAAAATTAAAAGTCAATGAAAGAGATCAAGAAAAAAGAACTAAACACTAAAAGAAAAATCTCCACTGGCTTGAACAGCAGCTAACTCTGACTAAAATCAAGAAGGTGATTCATCTTTCAACACAGTTGATAAAGCAGTTTTTGTCCACCTAAAGCATAAAAAAACGCAGTGTCATTCAGTAACCGCTTTGTTGTTGACGAAAAAAGGAGAGCGAAGGGTGTGATTCAATACCTAGCATGAGCACAAATCCACTGGTCTATGATGGCCACCCCTCCATCCTTCAGGAGCTCCAGGTCCTCCCAGGTGGGCTCGTATTGTACCATCTCAGGTAGCATCCTTTTCAGTTTAGCTAGCTCTAAAAGCAGAAAATGCCTGATCTCACATACAAATACATACACTAGGGGTGACCCCAAATAGTCGAAGATTCGATGCTTCGATAGGAGGAGCCTGATCAAAGCCACTAGAAGGCAAGCCTGCAACCATTAGCCAAAAAAGTGTAATGGCTAAAGCTAACGCTTCCGGTCTGGCAGTACGTGGGAAAGGAGACTACTGGGACTAGAGGCTTTTTTTTTTTTTTTTTGGATAGATGTCAATGGAGCAGAGGCTTCACTACGCTGAATAAACAGCTTTTTAGAGGAGACCGCTTATCATTTAATGAATCGACAGCCTATCTGCTAATCTTCAAAATGTTTTACACTAAACAATACTTTTGGATTGAACTATTTTTAGTTTACCACGAAAAAATGCTGCACACGAAAAAGTCACTGACTTTTTGCGACAGGTGGGATTCAGCTTACGGCACTTCTCATTCATTCCTATGGTATCCATAAACGGCGACTGAGTGTCGCACAACTCTGACTGAAATTCGATGACATCAAGTCTGTAATGTGATTGGTTATTAAGGGACACGTGACACAAGTTAGCCGTTTTACAGACCCTCTTATCTCCTTATAGTTAGACAATCTCTGGCCTGATTCAACTACCAATCTCACAGTCGAATATTCGCGGGGTGTTATGAGCATGCCATTTTGGCTATATGGGGGTGATCAAATATCTGATTTCACATAGAACTACCGGTTTTCTCCCTAAAAGTTAAAGGGGTCATATGATGCGATTTCAAGTTTTCCTTTCTCTTTGGAGTGTTGCAAGTTCTTGGTGCATAAAGAAGATCTGTATAGTTGCAGAATAACAAAATTGCCATTTCCTTATACAAAGCTGTTGGATGGCTTCAGAAGACTTATACAAGTCTTCTGCTTAATATAGTATGCAAATCATATGAATTATGCTTTTACTGTGTTTGTTAGACATGCATGAATATATTTTTTTAAATGTCTCCTATTTTGTGCTGAACAGAAAAAAATGAGGTTTAGTAAACAATAACTAAAATGTTTCACATGTTTTCAAATGAACTATTCTGTCAAACATGACTGATTGATGGGTAGTGTGGCCTCTATTCTGTGAATGTTTTGTAACCAAAAAAAGGGTCTTAATGAATGCTTAAATAATTTGTACATTATTGTTGTTTTACTTTTTTCAGTCTTTTTAATCGTGTCTGTACCTTCTCCGTCTGCATCGGTGGCAACAAAGACTTGTTGTAGCTTGTGCTTCTTCATGAGACTACGGATCTTCTTCACTGCTCCTTTGAGGCTGGGCACATCTTCTCTGTGCCCCCAGATGAAGTCCTTCCTACGCAAGTGGACTCCCAGGTAAGGGGCTCCCTTAGCACTGCCCAGCCTGTTCTGGGTCCAAGAGTTTACAAAAGGTCACGCAACAAATATGACTGCTTTGTGACACTGAAATGTGCGTGGGTGTAAAGCACATGGCAAACATTCCAGAAATCCAGAAAGTCTTGTGAACATGTGAACAAAAGCTCTGACGAAGCTCAAATCCTTCATCTTGTTGCATAAACACCAGTTTGGCTACTGTGTATCTATTATGCTGGCAGCAATGACACCAGTACTTTCTGTATTTGAACAATGGGAGGAGAGAATTAATGCAAGTGAAACATACTTTCATTCGGGTCCAGTCTTCGTTGTACGGCGTCTGGTCCTGTTTGTCTGTGGAGTTGAGATACTTGGCCCTAAACTCGTCTCCTATGATACGCAAGTGTTTGGCAAACACCATACTTTGCCGTGTCTGTAGAACAATAAAATAAGATAGGTGAGATATCTTACAAAAACCTAATTATTACTATATTTTTAGGCAAATTATTTAAAAATCTTGAGAATATTAATTTATGGACTTACATCCCAGTAGTCCTTCCCAGCATAGTGATCATGGAGGACAGTTTCAGCTCTGTCCAGCATTACTGACCTGTGGTTCAGTGACAGCACATGTATAGGAACACATTTGCATTTAAAAGCTATTTGAATTCAAACTTATTTCCAAAGTGACTTACGTGGCGGTTAAGTTATTTTGTAAGACAGGAGCCAAGATAGAGGCATGTCCCTGAGCAGATAAACAGGTGACATTCAATGCTCTGGTCTCCTCATAACCCCAAAACCAACCTCTGGAGAAAAAGAAAAAAGATTTCATTACAGAAATGGAGTGCATTTCTTTCCCTAAGCATTTCTTTTTTCTGTGCAACACAAAAGATGATATTTGAAAGAATGTTGTTTTGTTTGGACTTTTTTTGCATGGGCAAAAGTTCAAAATATATTCTTTTGCATTCAACAGAACAAAGAAAAACATACACTGAAAGAACATGAAGGTGAGTAAATGATCACACAAACTATCCATTTAAATTTCAGTTTGTTTCGCTCACAAAGCCATTGTTTGGCTTCAGAAGACATATCATGCATAAGTTGTATGGACACACATTACCATTCAAAGGGTTGGGGTATTTATAATATATAATATTTGTTTTTATTTAAGAAATTTTCAACAAGGATGCATTTATTTCATCAAAAGTGACAGTAAAGACTTTTATAATGTTACAACAAAAGTATTATATTATGAAAAAGTACTTCAGTATGTTCTTTTGGATTTTCTATTCATCAAAAAAAATACTGAAAATAATTAAATAATAAACAAAAATACTAATCAGCACAGCTGTTTTCAACATTTAATAATAGTAAGGAAATGTTTCTTGAGCACTAAACCAGCATATTAGAATTGTTTCGGAAGGATCATGGGACACTGCTGAATTCATGAGCATAAGAGACTTCTTTCAAAAACATTTTTAAAAAATTATTTCCGATCCCAAACCTTTGAATGGTACTGTACCTTGACAAATATGTAAAAGAGCAAATGTAAACTTTTTTTCCAAAGAAAAAAAAAAACAGCGTATTAGCTTGGAATGACCATATATAGTGAGTGGGAGTGGGAGTGGGAATAAACATATATATGTGTGTGTGTGTGTGTGTGTGTGTATATATATATATATACACATATATATATATATGTATGTATGTAGGTATGTATGTATATATATTGACATGGGTGGGAATGAAATATATATATATATATATATATATATATATATACAGTATGTTTTGAAATATTTATTTTTGTGTGAACATTTCCTTTAACAACTATTCATGTATGGCTTTAAATGTTGCATAAACATTCCTTGCATCCGTCTATTAGTCTGTCTGTCAACAGCACCTGAACTGGCTGAACCTGTGATTTTAAAGCATTACCTGTAATATCCCTGTTTGTCTTTTGAGTACATTAGCTTTTCGATGCACGGTCGTTCATCCACCTTCTCCTCCCATTTCCCATCTGTCCAGCCCTCTGCGTAGCTCTGCAGTACAAGGATCTGGTCAATGAAGGGACCCCCAGACTCTGAGATCAGCAATAAAGACACAGAATATGGGAATCATAATTGAGTCTCAGCTTTTACTGTTTTTAATTCAGTGTTCCTACTCATATTTAAATACTACACTGTAAAAACGTTTACTGGAGCATGTTTGAGAAGAAAATACTATTTCAGTCTTTCTACTATAAAATTTAAGTCAGTGTGTTACTTTGTATTTAACTGTGGTATTTACTAGCAATTTCCGAGTGAAAATGATTGTATATGACTAACTAGACAGTCATGCAAGACTGTCCGGATAGGTGAAGTATTTTCTGTGCCACTAGCGTCACCATATGGAACTGTACGTAATGTATGTCATTTCTCCAACATACCTCCTGTCTGAATAAATTAATGACAGTTAAATAAAGCTAAATAATCACATATGATTGTAATCTCTCAAACAAACAAACACACAAAAACAGCATGGCTCACCAGCAATAAACTCCTCATACTCAATGACTGGTATGTTAGCCTGCAGGCTGGTTATGCTGAAGAATTCCCCCCACGGGATGCGAACCTGATGTATATCAGGGCTCTGCCAGTGATACAGGCGACCCCATGGAGGCAGCACTAGCACCCAGTCACCCTCTTTCCTCAGTGTCTTCAGTAAAGAGGCCATGCGAATGTACACATCTCGGCGAAGATTGAAGCCCTCGGGTGGATTTACATCATATAGGAGGTATCTGAGAATAATAACATGATCATCCCTCCTGTGCTGTGCAATACATTTTAAAATTGTGTGTGTGTGTGTGTGTGCGCAAACAATTTAATATTAAAGTTTAATCAATCAAACTTTCAATACTTCCAATTCAGACTTTTGAGCATTATTGCCTAAAAAAGAAAAAACAAATTTTTCATTACATTTATTATGAAATATTCTAGGTGATTCTTCGTTTTGATCTTTTCTTTAATCAAACTGCTTCATATTGTAAGATTAGTTATTTTTCCCTACTTCTCTCTAAACTGCAATCATAAAATAACAGATTTCTCAGACTGATATCACAAAGAACTTGATGAACAAATTAAACATTTAATAATTTAGTTGGAGCATTTTTGACCAATTAAATTTTTCTAATAAATTTATTATGATTTTTGGTACTTCCTCCAACTAAAAAGTTAAAAACTTAAAAGTTCAAACAAAACATGTTTTGTTGTAAAATGATCATTCTTTTTTTCCTATACCTTTTCAATACCAAATTTATTATTTATTTTAATTTATTTATATTCATTCATTTTTTCAATACCGAACTAAATGCATTTATAAAACAACAGATTTCTCAGACTGCTATCACAACTTTATATTTAGTGTGAAATATTCCTGGTGATTTTTTTGTCTTTCATTTTTTGTCCTTTCTCTAACCAAAATGTTACAAACAAAACGTTTTTATAGTAAAATTATGTGTAAAACTAAATGTGTGTGTGTGTGTGTGTGTTATTCCAGCATTATATCAAGCATATATAAATATTGCTTTAGTTTGAGAGACAGTCTTTTCACACCTTACAGTATTGATATTAGTTTAAAAGTGAATTATTGTAATCATGGCAATTAAAAAATATATATTAAATTATAATGCTGAATAATACCCAGTATAATATTCCATAAAGAAACATTTCTAGTTGGGTGTTAATGAAGGAGTTGCTGGAGGTCCATGAGACAAAAAGGGGAAGTCAAGCTTTTTATATTTCTGAAAGTCTCTTAACCATACTCCATACTTACGAAGCCAAAGCCTCGTCGTAACCATACTCATTTATTTTTTATTAATTACGGACTTCATGTGGCACTACATTACAGGAATAAACCAACACAAAAAGGATGTAACTATGGAGCTCCATATGTAACAGCTGTGGAACTTAGCCATGTAAATATAGGAAGCATCTTTTCCAGCACGATTCCTACCGAACATCCCGTGATGCTGCAGCCACCGGAGACAATATCGACTGCCCGGCACGAAATGCATCGTCCTCTGAAGCCGAAGTGAGTTTATAGGATAAAACAGCAATGATTAATACTGAATAATATCGTAAAATATCATGAAAGGGAGCAGACACAGCTGTTCCCCTCCTGTTCGCCATGTCTTCGTAGCCACGCACTTCCGGCGTCGGTACAGTTGCCCAGCAACTCAGGCACCTCTTTACAGAACCGGTTAATACCGGCGTTTACTGCTTTTCGTAGTCACCTAATCCAATTTTTTTAAAGTTAAAAATAGCTTTATGCATAAGATAATTAACGACCCTTATATTTTGTTTTTCTAAGAAAAAAAGAGCAAAATCTGTGCTATTGTTGTTCAATAGCAAAATGCGGATAAAACTGTAGTGGGCAGTGTCGGGACTGTTGTGACACATCGCGAGATTTCCTCGATGGTGTCGCGCCACCTTGACATCATGAAGCAGGGCCAATGAGCAGTGGCGACAGGGTGAAACCTGTGTGTACAGTGATCCAGAACATCAGCTGAACTCTGAGTTTTTTTAGCCATGTCATTAATAATCTTAACATCTGCGCACAGGTGAGTGTTCCTCAAGTGCCACAGGTTTGATGTCGTCATGGATTCGTTCTGCGTATTGACTCCAGAATTGAATTATTGCTTGCAATTTGATGTGTAGGAGATCTGCAGACAGTGCAATATAGGTCTCTTTTCCAAAAAGAATGAATGAGATAAAGTTTGGACGTTTTCTTATAAATATACAATAGCTAATAAAGTAAGGAATGTGTCGTTTAAATGTTTGCGTAGATCGAACCCAGCAATACATGCTTGTAAAGGTTTTAGAAAACATATAAAAGCAAACTACACTTTTCCTAACGTGTGTGTGTGTGTGTGTGTGTGTGTGTGTGTGTGTGTG
>NW_015631726.1:1513355-1526987 GCF_001515625.1 Sinocyclocheilus rhinocerous
GGTACAAAAGCTTATAAATCATACAGAATGAAGTTTTTTGAAAATCTAAAAATGCACAAAGGTTCCTGTGAGGGGTAGGGTTGGTGTAGGGCAATAGAAAATATAGTTTGTACAGTATAAAAACCATTACGCCTATGGAGAGTCCCCACAAGGATAGCTGACCAGACATGTGTGTAAACATAAATAAATAAACATAATCTACTGTATATTTGATGTTCAGTTTCAAAATATTCTGTTACCAGCAATATGTATAACAGTTAAACCATCTTTTTTTTTATCCCATACAGATTACGACCAATCTGCAGATTGCAGAGAATACAAGGACACATGGTAAGTTTGAGCTTTAAGCAGGGATAAGTATTCGTATAATTTTTTTTAAGTTAGTCAAGAATATGGACACATTTAATCAAATGTATGATCCTTTTCATTGAATTTTTTATGACCCTAAAAACCTTTTGGCCTGGTGTCTCTTATATAATGCTTGAAATAATTTGTCCTTTTTTCACCTGATATCTTGTGCTTAAATGCTTGAAATTATTAAAACTACATTTTATTTAAAAAAAATTAAATAAAAGAATATGTGTAAACCTTGACTTGTGGTGTACTGTACACGTTTTAGCGTAACAACATTGTATTAATTCTACATGTTTCTTCCATTGAATATTGTTTTATTACTGTGTCTCATCTCAGATGTCGAGTAAAGCTGGGTCTGAAGTTCTGTTTGAGAAAGTTGGGAACGCTGGAGTCATCACACTAAACAGACCCAAAGCTCTCAATGCTCTGAATCTCACCATGATCAGACACATCTACCCTCAGCTCAAGGTTAGGGAAACTGGAAACCTGGAAACCAACTTCATATGAACATTTCTGACTGTTAACCTGTTTTAATCATTGTGTTTTGTAGAAATGGGACAAAGACTCAGAAACCGATCTAGTGATCATTAAAGGAGCAGGGGAGAAGGCATTCTGTGCTGGTGGGGATATCAGAGGTATTTATGTGTAAGATAATCATACAGTTTTTCATTCACTCTTAAATGGATCTATGCATTGATAATGCAGTCAAACAGATCTGGCATTCACACTGAAATGCAAAAAAATATTTTCCCAGCTGTCACAGAAGCTGGAAAAGCAGGCGATTCTCTCGCTCAAGACTTCTTCCGTGAGGAATATATTCTTAACAACACTATTGGTATGTTTTCTCACTTCTGTTGCCATTTTTGAGGATTGATGAACAGATTTATTTATTTATTTTAGTAATAATTTTTTTTATTTGAACTCTTTTTAGGTACATATCAGAAACCATATGTGGCTCTAATTGATGGAATTACAATGGGAGGAGTAAGTATTGATCTAAAATGGTAATTTTGCTGCACAAGTTCACCAGCAGATGGTGCTTAGCAGAATATGGCATTAAAGGAACCAAAGGGCCAGAGGCAATGTGGGCCAGCTTGTCTTGTGTGTTTACAAAATATAAAAATAAATGAAGGACAAAGTGTCCTGCTTTATATAAAACAAAACATACAACCGTACCATTCTTTTCATTGTGTCACTATGAATTTGTCCAAAAACAGTAGGACTCTCATTGCCACTGGCTTCATGCATAATGAACAGTCTAGGGTTTTTCATTTGTAAACATATGCATGAAAATATTAATACATATTGACTCATGAGTTATTATTATACTGTATGTATTTTTAGTGCAATTCCCAATATGAGCTGCAAGCAAGTTGTGAGGCATTATGAGTCATAAACCCCTCTTTTAATCCTCTTAATTTCTGTCCTGCACTGCGTATTTTATCCAGTAGGTGTCAGCAGTAAGCTGATCTTGCACACAATCTTTGGGTTTCTTACGAATCAGTTCTCAAGTGCCCTCCCATTGGTAGGCTATTTGTGTTTGAGTAACACTTTATATTTATATTCATGTTGCACATTACATGTAGGCCTAAAAGTCATTCATTTAATAATTAATTACAGTTGCAGTTAGAGATGCATCACAAATGATTATGGATTCAAAAATGTATACTCAAAATTATTAATGACAAACAATTCTGCTTAATGAAAAAAAAAAGCAAAAACTATCGAGAGGTGCCTAAAATTCCTTATTATTCTTAAAGGAATAGTTTACGCAAAAAAAAAAAAAAATGTCACCCTCAGGCCATCCAAGATGTAGATGGGTTCGGTTCTTCACCAGAACAGATTTGGAGAAATTTAGCATTACTTCTCTTGCTCGTCAATGGATCCTCTGCAGTGAACGGGTGCCGTCAGAATGAGAGTCCAAACAGCTGATAAAAACATCACAATCATCCACAAGTAATCCACATGTCTCCAGTCCATCAGTTAACATCCTGTGAAGTGAAAAGCTGCATGTTTGTAAGAAACAAATCCATCATTAAGCTGTTTTAACTTTAAACCGTCACTTCTGGCCAAAAAAAACAGGGGAAAAGTCTATAATTGTTTAGAACTGTTTTTGCTTGCAAACAGTGCTTGATCTGTGCATATTTCTGATTCAGATGAGACGACTTTTTCACTGGAGAAAGCAATATTATGGATAGAGGACTGGTCTTTGGTTTGAAGTAAAAAAAAAATTAAAAAAAAATAAAAAAAAGGCTTGATGGATTCGTTTATTACACACTCGCAGCTTTTCACTTCATAAAACATTAATTAATGGACCGGAGTCATGTGGAGTATTTTTATTATTATTATGTATTTATCAGCTGTTTGAACACTCATTCTGACGGCACCCATTCACTGCTGAGGATCCATTGGTGAGCAAGTGGTGTAGTAATCTGTTCTGATGGTCAAACAAACTCTTCTACATCTTGGATGCCATAAGTGTGGGTACATTTTCAGCAAATTTTCATTTTTGGGTGAACTACTCCTTTTAAAAAAAAAATGTGTATTCATAAGCAGCATATTCAGTAGTTGTTCATTTTTATTGTAAAACTTTCACTATAACATGAACATATTAATCTGTACAAACTTTAGTGCTTAAGTGTAAATATATTTGAAACACTCTTTTACCAGCACAACCGAGCAGTTGAAATATTACTGTCTTCATAGTTTCATGGGGTTCTGGCAGTAGGAGAGCAATGCCACAGCAGTGAATCTGTCAGCTCCTGGTGTTTAATTGATCAGGGATTCTGTCAAGGTCGAGGTGCGGTGATTCGGCTGTGCATCCTTTGGTCTGAGCCGTTTGATGCATCGCTGCTGCGTGATATGTTTCAGCTGAGGACTCTGAACTGTTATTTAAGAATGGAATGGCCATGCAGGTTCACTGAGCGCATTCTGACCTCAGATGTCTCTAAGGTTTAGAAATGGATTTTTCCATTTACTCAGATATTTGAGAAAAAGAAATGGGCAGTAGCTGCAGAATCACAGATAATGTTATTACAGCGTTTGCAAGGCAGCACCATATTATTCCACAACTATTCTTGTTTTCTTCTTCCTCTTCATCTTTTTTCTGCAATTAATTTCTTGAAGAGATTATTTACTCAAAACATATGATGTTAACTTATGTTATGATGTTAATATCATGTTCCAAACCTGTATGCTAGTTAGTTAAATGAGATATATTTTTTATATTTCTTTTACATAGAAAAAAGCGTTCTTACTAATTTGTATTGCGTGTAGTTTAAGGGACATGGTCACTGAGCTATAGTTGTATTTTTGTTATTTTTAGATGATTTATTTCTTTTATTAGCAGCCTCCATTATGTTAAGTATTTGTAGCTGTTATTAAATTTATATTTTTAATAAATTTAAGATAAAACCGTTAAAAATCTCCTGCTGACCTGGGTTGATTATATAAAATTGAACCGCTAGTAAAGTTGTAAACATTATTTGCATAGGTACTTTTTTTTTGATTGGTTCTCTTTCTTGTATTTATTTGCATACTAAATAGTATTTGTTGTCTTCCGTTGTAGTTATTGCATCTACACTACTGTTCAAACGATTGGGGTCAGTAAGAAAGAAATTGATACTTTGATTCAGCAAGGAGGGCACATTACAAATGATCAACAGTGACAGACAAGACATTTATAAATAAATTGTATAAAAACCATTTTCAACATTGATAATATAAAGAAATGTTAATCCACTTTTAACACCCTGAAGTGTCTATGATTTCCTCTCATACTTATTCTAAAGCAGCTTTCCAGAATCCCTGTTTAGAGATGTAAGACAGACATAATAGTCCTATCAATATAAATAGTAGTAGATTATCCAATAAATCACCATGAACATCAGAATGATTTTCTCCAGTGGTCCAGCTTAATCTCTGTTTATGGAACACATTTAGTAATGGAGGAAATATGCAATCACTCATGAGAGGCGTAACATCATATCTCACACCTGCAGTGTATCAGTCGTTGGCTGAGTGTGATCTATGAGCATCTCTTTGATCCCTCACACAGGCCTGTCAGAGGGGGGCTGCGCCGCACCTTTAATACCTTCCTGACCTGTTTTTTTTTTTTTTTCTACTGCATATTTCCAGCTTTTGTAAGAACGCCCTCTGTTTGCTGTGATTATATAGCTAGTCTAGCTAGTCGGATCACTATAACAATGGTCTTTTGGACCCCACTGAATCTGCATTCTGATTAATTTTGCTTGTCTGCGTTGTCTTTTGGGATTTTGAGTTAATTTCCAGTCACAGCATGCAAAACTACTTTGGACCTTGCAACGAATATCGGCAGCATTGTGACCAAAAATTTATAGCAGCCATTACTCCAGTCTTCAGTGTCACATGATCCTTCATAAATCATTCTAATATGCTGATTTGCTGCTCAAGGAATTCTTCTTATCAATGTGGACAAAAATTTGATTTTTATTTTATTTTTTTTATTATTTGATGTCACCTTTATTTCTATAGTGCTTTATACAAGACATTGTGGCAAAGCAGCTTTACAGAGATACAGAAAAATAAATGAAAAAACTTCAAAACAACAACATTTATGTAAAACAGAAATGGTTGAACAACTTAATTCATCCTTGTTGAATAAAAGTTTTAATTAAAAAAAACTTTGAACAGTGGTGTATGAACGTTTGAACTAGATGTTAATAAAATAAAATAAAATCTTACCTGTGGCTGCGTACGTTTAAGCATGACTTTTTTTTATTTTAAGTTAACATGAACTTTTTAGAAATTTCCACCTCTGGCATTTTTAGATTGAGTGGTTTTCCAAGAACCTGATAAAGCTGTTTGCCTTCTTTTGGGATATCTGTAATGAAACGTTCCAGAGCGCTTTCATATTATAAAACCACGAGATTAAAGATGGTCTTTAAACATTTTAGACTAAATTTATGTTTCATATTAGTCTCCCAAAGAGGAGATGCTTGTGTTTTTGATGGAAACATACGTGCTACATTGTCCGCAGGTTTTCAGTCTGATTCCAGCCAAACATTTTGGAGAATCTATGAGAGTTTCCGCCGCTTCTAGGTGAATGATTTGATGCCTCCAGCTACAACATGTGCTTCCCATTTAACTCAGAATACTTGCGTTGCCACATGAAAATGCTGTTACCGAACTATTCAGTTTGCTTTCTCAGTCTGCTCTGACTCTGATAGTTTTGATGGTTGTTCTCACTTTATCGTAATCACCCTAATGAGTTGTCATGTAGGGGACACATGTACTGCTCTGATCACACCATGCTTCTCAAATCCCCCAGGGAGAAGATGATTATTGTCTTTAAATGAGCAGCCCGTTGAGAACGCAGCCCCCAGTTGGTTTCATAATAACTGATTTTATGATGTGTATTTTGTTTAACTAGATGAGTCCATGTCAGTCATGCTCTGTGATAATGATGAGTCACATCAGCTAAATATATTGAAGAGATTAAGACAATGATGCTGTCTTACACTCATCTTTTTTTATTACAGAATCAGGTTGAGTTGTGCAGTGGCGACAATGGAAAAAGTTGTAGACTTTTGGCCATGTTATTTTGTGTAACGACAAGTTTTCAAATTTTGCGCTTCCTGATGTTTTGTTTTTTTTCAGAAGTTGTTTCAAATTTTTTGAGGTTAATTTATCTAAAGAGCAAGGTAGCTAATGTTTTATATAATGCTATTATCGTTCAAATTAATACTTTTATTCAGCAAGGATGTATTCAGTTGATCAAAAGTCACAATAAAGACATTTTAAATATTACAAAAGATTTCTATTTCAAAGAAATGCTGTTCTTTTGAACGTTATATTGAAGAATCCTGTTTTGTGCCACGTGCACCATTTGTTTCTAATCCTACACAGTTTGTGAACAAGCTGTGAAGTTTCAGAGCACATAAAAATACGGTGTGTTGTACATCAGTGACTGTTTGTTATTCCATTCCTGTGCGTGCTGCTTAGGCGATGCTGTCGTGATTTAGGGTCTCAAACACTGCTAAATCATCAAACGTGGTGTTGGTGCTTCACTATGGCAACAGTGCTTTAGGGAGAGGCTTAAGTTCTGATGCTGTGCATATGGTTCACCACAATGAACTTTGTCCACTCTTTTTCTTTTTTCACACAATAGGAGAATTTTGCCATCTTCACATAAAATAATTTTCCTAACATGACAATCTATAGTAACCTGTCATTTTTAAAACATCACAGTTTCCACTGAGATATTAAGCAGCACAACTGTTTTCAACATTGATAATAATAAGAAATGTTTATTCAGCACCATCATATTAGAATGAAAGATCATGTGACACTGAAGACTGACGTAATGGCTGCGGAAAATTCAGCTTTGCCATCTTTACATTTTAAAATATATTAAAATAGAAAACTATTACTTTAAATTGTAATGATATTTCACAATATTAATATGTTACTGTGTTTTTGATCAAATAAATGCAGCCTTTGTGAGCATTAGAGACTTTTTTCAAAAACATTAAAAAATCGAGCAAACCCCTAACTTTTGAATGGCAGTGTATATCTATGTCTCAAAGAAAGCTATAGGATGTCTTTAGAAGACTTGTAATATAGCATATAAGTTATATGGATTTGAAACATGAGGATGAATAATGAGTTTTCATTTTTGGGCGAACTGTTCCTGTAGTGTCTTACAGTGGATGGGTGTGGAGACTTGAACCCTCATTCTACGGCTCTCTCCATCTGGTCTGTGAACATTGTACCCAATTATTGATCTGTACTGTTTTCTCTCTCTCTGCAGGGCGTGGGTCTTTCAGTTCATGGACGGTTTCGTGTGGCCACTGAGAAGACACTGTTTGCCATGCCTGAGACGGGCATTGGTAAGAGGCAGCCTGTGTTCCTCTCTCTCCCTGAGGGCTGTAACTGGGTTATACTCTGAGTTTTCATTAATAATGCAAGATGGCTTTGGTTTCACAGGAATCAATAGTACTTTATCCAAAAATATGGATGTGAAAAGTAAATGTAAAGCATACCATTTGCCAAAAAAGAAAGTGTAGTTTTGGCACATACATTTAAAGGAATAGTTTACCCAATATTTGCTGAAAATTTACTCACCCTCAGGCCATCCAAGATGTAGATGAGTTTGTTTCTACATCCAAAGAGATTTGGAGAAATTTAGCATTGAATGGGTGCACTCTGCAGTGAATGGGTGCCGCCAGAATGAGTGTTGAAACAGCTGATAAAAACATCACAGAGTAACAATCTATTTTTTTCTGTGGTCCACTTATAAGTAAGGTTTTTTTTTCACAAATATTACTTTGCATCTTGACTGTTAGATATGTCCAGTCTTTTAACTCATTACCAGCCAAAGTACAAGCAGATCAGTGTGAGATGACACAGCACACATTTTTGTAGCTAAAAAAAACCCTGTGTGTTCTGTTTTCTTCTCAAATCATTGCCTAGCCCAAAGACCTCTCCAAAGCAATCTTTCACAGCAGATTGTTCAGGTCAGTTTTATGTGGAAACAGTGTTGAGGGATGGTGCGGATTGAAGCACCTGTCTGATGCTTGTGGTCTCTGAATAAGCGGCATGCTAAAACGCTCCACAGACAGCGTCAATCTCCCTTTTGCTCATGGAAGGAATTCTGTCGATGCGGACAGCATCCGATCAATCTGCTGCTGATATGTAAGTGGGTGGGTCTTGTTCCAACCGTGGAGCCAACCGATGATTCTTGCACTGCAGTTTGCAGATTTAATTTCGTAACCTCTCATCTGATCTAGGTGGATGGCTCAGTTCATAGTGACATTAATTGTGTTAGAGAACAAAGTATAAAAACAGAGTACAAGCACAAATTGGCAAATTTGTAAAGTTGTAAATAGAAAAAAAAAAAAAAGATTTTTTTTTTTCAAAATGAAGACGAGAAGTTTTCACACTTTCAGCACTACAATTCACATTCAGACCATTGTTATTGCAGAAAATTCTTGCAGATGCAACTTGCTTTGGTAATGCGTTGTCTAATGCAATTATATTTTACATTTTTTTTAAGCATGACCGAACATTTGGGATCTGTAAGATTTTGACATGTTTTTGAACATTTATGCTCACCAAAGCTGCATTTATTTGATCAAAACTACAGTAACATTTGTAATATTGTGAAATATTATAACAATTTAAAAACAACAGTTTTCTGTTTTGATATTGGTTAAAAAGGAAAATAGAAAAGCTGAATTTTCAGCAGCCATCAGTCTTCAGTGTCACATGATCATTAAGAAATTATTCTAATATGCTGATTTAATGCTTTTTAATAAGAAACATTTCATATTATTATGAATGTTGAAAACAATTACTTTGCGTAATATTTTTGTGAAAACAGTGATACATTTTCTCTACGATCCTTTGACAAATAGAAAGTTCAAAAGAACACTTTTTATTTGAAATAAAAATCTTTTGCAACTTTTAATTGTTTTTTACTTTCAAGTATTAATTTCCTAAAATCAGTTAACAGTTATACCACTGCTGATGTTTTAAGAGAAACTGAGCTTGTCATAAACTTTCAATTCTGTCATCACTTACTCACCCTGAAAATACGTGGTTAGACATGAAGGTGAGAAAATGAAGACAAAATGTTCATTTTTGGATCCAAAGTGAATGTTTCCACATTCATCTTTCATAACCATCCTCTCAGAATACATCCATGTGTGCTGCATCTCGCTTTTATTGCACATGCTTTAAATTTTTCGTGCTTCTTTTCATTCCACGTCCTAATCACACCCTGTGAATGGTATGTCTGGAGCCTTGATGCGGTATAAATCAGAATACTTTGCCCTTGTCCCTATCACATGCTTCTACACATGTAGGCAGAAGTCTGCCTCGGCTATTGTAATTCATTCTGGACTCTTAATGAGAGGGCTTTACAGCATTTCCTCCTGTTGTACAGCGTCCTTCAGCTCTTGCAAGCCTTGGGTAAAGACTCCCTGCGGAACTGTTAGAGTGGCAGGAAGTAGTGCTAATCACAGTCTGTGACACATCTGTTGAGCGTCTGTGCACGTGCGTGCGTGTATGTGTGTGTGTATTTGATTGAGTGCATGCACAGTGTCTGTGTGCCATCACCCACTAATCCCATTAAGAGCCTGTGTCTCTCAACCCCAGATGAATGAATAATCCTCTTTGGGTTTGCACTTGTCTTAATGGTTTATTCTGCGGTAAGGTGGCCAGACTTATGAGTCTCGTAGCCGGGTACTTCCTTATAGTTCTTCTTTCTTGACATGAGGTGGTTAAACAAGTACTACATCATCATGTGCGCATGGAATTTGTGTGGCTCTTCAAAAATCTGCCTATTACATTTTATATCATATTATTTATTGCAAATGAGACTTCAGTCATATAAGCAGCATAATTTAGGAAATCTGCATAAATAATTATTATTTTAAACAGGTTTACCCAACAGGTTTCAGTAGTGTATGCCAATTTGCTATTTGGACAAACACATCCCAGACATCCCACCCCAGACTCACACTGTTGGTAGATCCAGGGTTTCAATCTAGAATTAAAAGAATTATTTTTATTATTTTTTTTACTTTTACATAAATTAGTACTATTAAAAATATATTTAGGATGAATAACATTCCAGATGAGTGAAGATACTCTTTTGAAAAACATATTTATCTGTTTGTTTTGTTTTTCAGATGAGACTCTAGCAGTGTTATCTTAGTATTATTGATATACTAGTTTTTGTAAATGTATTGAATTTTATGTTTTGATTTTAGTTTTAGTAATTTTGTTGTGTTTTGCCATTTTTATTAGTTGTAGTTTTATTTCAATTAGTTTTGTATTAATTTTAGTTTATTTAGTTTTAGCTCTTTAGTACTTCTTTTAGTACTACTTAAAACTAAAATAAGAAATGTTGCCTCGGCAATACATTTTTAATAATTTTGATCATATACATTTTATTTTATTGTAGTTATTTTGTTTCAAGTACCAAAAATGTTTTTTATGGTTTTAGTTTTAGCTAACAATAACAACCCTGAACTTGGCAGCATAATAAACGTTTCTATGAAATCTGCATAAAACATGATGATTAACAAATGTTTAGAACAGGTTTTAAACATGTTTGTCCTATTGGCAGCATTGACTGAAAAAACACCCAAGCTCACACCATTGTTTGAGCCGCTGTTACTATGTAGGGTCTCTCAAACAAACAATGTTTCAATAGTGTTTACACTTTTCTGGGAAAGAAGTGGTACTGGGACTCTTGTGCAGTTTAAAGAACTGATTTTTTATGTATGCTTTAACTGCTCCAAGCTAAGTGGGATTCTGGAAGGAAAGCACCACGAGCAGCATGGTAGCAGTAGCCTTGAGCCATTTGTGCTGAGCTGTGGTATTCGCCCATGGTGGCACCTTCTCTGACAATGTGCCAGCCATCTGTGCGCCGAAAATGCCCCCCCGCCCTCGCCTGCAACCTGGTTCCACCCCTTCACCCCCTTCTGCTGATAGATTATTTGCTATTTGAGTCTTACAACTATGCCGGCCATGAGACAAAGCCACTGGTTGAATGGCAAACGTAATCTGCATTTATGATATTACATTTGCCTCCTGGAATGAGGTCAGGGACCTAATCCTGTCCTGCTTTATTCAGAATTGTACCTCCTGCTGAGTGTGTGTGAGGGGAGTGGTTATTTTTCTCAGCCCTTGCTACTAAAAAAAAGCACATCAGGTTAATAATATTGTTGCGCCACACTATGCCATTTCAAAACCACATCCTGCAGACTGAACAATGCATTTGATAACTGTTTATACTAGAGTTTTACAAACTAGGGGCCATGGACCTCTTGCAGGTGCCTGTAATTAAATAGTGTAAAAAAAATATTTGTAGAATAATTCTTCAGTATTTGAAGAATTTCACTTTTGACTTAAATTTATAATTTGACTTACTATTATAATAATTGCATTCAGTTTTTAAAGACATGAGTGGATTATCATGATTATTTTATTATTTCTAATTATGTTTCTCAGGTTTATACTTCTAATATAACTCCAGTGGTGGGAGTTAATTCTTAATATAATATGTTATTATCTTTTGGCTTTAGTAATGGCAATATAACATCCAATTACTTGATTTTGGAAACAAAAATCTAAAGTTTTCTTTATAATATCATGTCTGCTACTTTTCCTACATAGCATAAATGGTCTGTACATGGAAATATACAGCTCCCTCAATACTTTCGGAAGAGTGTCCCTTGAGATATTAATATTTGTTGGGTCATTGGCATAAAAAAAAGTAATGCCCCTGCTTTATGTGACAGTGAAATAGCTCATATAATCAAGGTCTTTTATTCAAGTATTTCCTCAGTCTCAGTTTTAATATTACTTATGAAATCACTTGAGCAATTATAATAATTCCCTAAAAAGCTGATTTATACTCCTGTGGCCAGAAAATAATCTTTTTTTCTTGTGTAAAGAGCACTGGAAGTCATGTCTCATTGGTCCTGTACAATCTTAAATTGAAGAACGACAGCACAGCATAAGCACGCAGCAGATTTAGAGTGTCACTATGTGGCTTAAACAGTGAATAAATCTTATTAAGAGAGGCAAGAACCGATCGTTATGGATTGAAATACATCGCCAAACTGTTTGTTCAGTGACCTTGAGTTCGTAATTATTATTTTTTTGCATTCATTTTCTCAATAAGGATTTTTAAAAATCCTTCAATAAAGAAGCCTTGAACCAAACCGCCCAACTCTGAATTACAGTACATTTGATTCAGTGCAAAACAGTGTTTGAAACTATGAAAGAGAACAGACTTTAATCAAAGTAAATAAACTAGTCATCCCATGAAGCACTGCAATCAATTCATTAATATAAGATATATAAAACATATGGTGGATATTTTTCAGTGGAGAAAAGGATTGGGAATTTTGTGTCCAGATTTTTACTTTATGTCATGCTCTAAATGGCTTTTGTTTTGTGTGTTTGTTTCTATAGGTTTGTTCCCTGATGTTGGTGGTGGCTACTTCCTGCCTAGACTTCAAGGCAAACTAGGCCTCTTTCTTGCCCTGACCGGGTTCCGCCTCAAAGGGAGAGATGTTCAGAGGATCGGGTTGGCTACTCACTTTGTGCAGTCTGACAAGGTAATGTATATAGAGACTGACCAATATACTGGCAAGTTTATCAGGTAATATTTGGCCATTTTGAGGTTACAAAGATATTCGATTGGCCAAATAAATAGCAATCCCTTGCGTCGGTTTGTCGTAGTCTGCTGATGGGTCTTGTGAATAGATATTGCACATTTTTCTCTTGTCACAGATTTTTGTGAAATATTGTAAAATATTGTTTTCATTTTTAGCTTTCATTAATTGTATATAAAATATTTTATATTTTACAAATAAAATATATAAATATTAAATAAACTTAACTTATAGTTCATTTATATTTTTATATAATTTATAGCATTATAACACATTATACACACATATTGGATATATTGGATGTGATTGTTTCATGTTATCCAATGTTTTCACATCCAGCTCCTGGTTAGAACAGTGCTAAGAAGAAGCTATTATGATTGTAGAACAGTTTTAAGACAGTTTAAAAAAAGATGAAACTCAAGTTCAAGGTAACGATGACTGGAAGGGAACTGTGCTGGTGCTGGCCTCCTGGGATTTTGGGCTGCAGTTCTTGCATTTGATGCTGAAATGAGAGAAGTTACTGAAAGGAGAGGACTTAGTCAGCATTTCTCAGGCTTGCCAGTGAGCGTTCGGCAGCAGGGGGCGACCGAGCCCTGACACTACGCCCAGTTCATGTGCCAGAGGTGAAAATGAGGACCAGGGCTTGGCACTGCTGGAGAGAGGGGCATACAAGCCTACGCACACACACACACATCCTCTGGCCAAGGACAGACGACCAGCAGGATCTGGCGTACACGCTACACACAGAAGTGACCTGTGATAAAAATAACCAAAAAAGGGCTCTGAGGACAGGGCGTCAGTTTGTACCGCAGAACTAGTTTCAAACTCAATTTGTTTTATGAGCAATGTAAAACAACCCTGACAATTATATATTGAGTCAGCCTGTATTATCATTCATTATCACCACGAGCAGCACAGGGTCAGGGAATTTTAAAATTGTGATTTTCAGGCCTGGAAAGCTGTATAAATTAAGAGCAATTAAAAAATAATGGAAAAACGTGCGTTTTTATAGTGAATATACATTTTCTAGTCCTCTAAAATATTTAATTAACTAGATGTTGTTCCCAATCTCTGTAAAAAAAAAATATATATATATATATATATA
>NW_015631726.1:1527015-1529376 GCF_001515625.1 Sinocyclocheilus rhinocerous
CTCCGTAAAATGCGCTGGACACATCTGAATATTTGGGTTGAAGTGTTCTGGAACAGTGTTGTAAATACAACTTAACCACTGATTTCTAGTCGTGTCCTCTTTTGGGAGGCCAAACAAAGTAGTTTCGCTTTCGCAATGAAACACACAGCGTTTTCACAACATGGCGGCGGCGTTGGAAGCAACAATAAAGTTACGCCTTCTTTCTTTGCGTGAACATTTGGGCGGCGTTATGCAAATCTTCCTACATCGTGACGTAGACATGTGGGGGCGTGTTTAAACGAGGCGTTTTAGGAGGGCGTGGACCAGTCTTAACTTTTATAAAGAACACCTCTTTGGGTTGGTTACTTTAGTCTTTGCAACTTTACAGACCGGCTTTATCCTCCGAGAGCCTGTTACTCGACAAATAAAGAACACCTCTTTGGGTTTGAGACTTTAGTCTTTGCAACTTTAGGGATCTTATCTATTAACGAACAGCTTGTAACACTCCAAAGAGAAAGGAAAACTTGAAATCGCATCATATGACCCCTTTAAATACCATTCTACCTTTTATATCCTGGTGTAATGCATTTTATACAGTATGTTAGTATAGTGCGTCTCACAATGCATATTATTCCAAACCAGCGTTAGAAAGAATAGTGGCTTGCAAATCCCTGTGAGAAAATGCAGTGAAAATTTGAAAATATCCATGCAATTAGGAGTTTCATGTGAGGGTGAAAAAGTTCCTCATGCAGATTTCTGCAAATTTTCTGTGCTGATGACACTAAAAGTTTTTAAAAATAACTTCCATGTGAGCAGTGGATGTATCTGTGGATAGTGGACCTGTTTTTGTATGCAAACTTTAGCTGATGTGACCTTTATACGCAATGTTGGGAGCACACTTGTGGTCCCTAAAAGGCTGTCCTGGTAAGCAGCACACTATGTTTTGGATCAGAGCTGTTTTATGTTGTGTTTCACCGTGTCTCAGCAGTTACCATCAGGAAACACCTTGTAAAAATTCCTGTTGTAAACAACACGTTCCCTTCTCTGCTCTTAGTTTCTGATTTAGACCCACTAGATTGTTTCTACCTGTGATGTTGAGAATTTTACCATTTGTCTCTCCTGTCAGATTGCATCTCTTGAGAAGGATCTTGTTGATCTGAAGTCTCCATCTAACAGTGATGTGGCCCAACTGCTGGATTCTTATCAAGAACAGGTATGTGGCAAAAACTGACGTGACTTTTTAAAAAACTTTTACAACCTGAGTGTCTGCGGTTACACTGCACAGTGGTGGTCTTGTGTAAGCTGACACCATCGCCACAGTATACAACACTGATGGATTTGCTTTCAGTGCATCTTTATATAGTTACAAATCTTACACAAACGTGGAAGATTTTCTCACTTAAAAGGAACATTTCACCAAAAAAAAAATATATATTATTTACCCACCATGTGTTTTTCCAAACCTGTATGAATTTCCTTCCTCTGTGAAACACAAAAGAAGGTTAAAAAGTGTTGGTGTCCAAATGACATTGCCTCTCATTGACAAAAAAAAATTAGAGAAAAAGTCATACAATTAGAATTACACTACTTTCAAAATTTTGGGGTCAGTTTTTTTTTTATTCATATTTTTCTTCAGCACAGATTAATTAAAAATTACAATAAAGACATCTATAAAAATTTCTACTTCAAAAAATCCTGAAAAAAAGATATCCTGGTTTCTTCGAACATATTAAGCAGCACAACTATTTTAACATTGATAATAATAAGAAATGTTTCCTGAGCACCAAATCAACATATAAGAATGATTTTTGAAGGATCATGTGACTGAAGACTGCAGAAATTGCTACTAAAAATTCAGCTTTGCCATCAAAGGAATAAATCACATTTGAACAGTCATAAATCACAAAAGAACAGTTATTTTAAATTGTAATAATATTTCACAATATTCACAATAACATTTACTGTATTGTAAAATCTACTTGATTTTGATGAGCAAAAAAGACTTATTTTAAAAACAATGTTACAGACCCAAACTTTTGAACAATAGTGTATAACAATAATGTTATTATAATGTAATAATGTTATATACATACATATATATATAAATATATATATATATATTATTTTAAAACAGACCCAAACTTTTGAACAATAGTGTATAACAATAATGTTATTATAATGTAATAATGTTAATAATGTTAATATATATATAAATATATATATATATATTTTTGTTTAGACTTTATCTTAAGGTGTCACTGTTACAGTGTAATTACACATTTAAGTACTGAGTAATATTAATTAACTACTATACTACTTACTATATGGTTAGGGTAGGATTAGGGTTAATTGTTATTATAATAGTAAGTACATGTAATATGT
>NW_015631726.1:1532021-1538807 GCF_001515625.1 Sinocyclocheilus rhinocerous
AAGTACATGTAATATGTGTGAAAGGACACCTTAAAATAAAGTGTTACGAAAAATTTAATAATATATAAATTACATAATATATAAATAATTTTATAATTGTATAATAATTATATCTTTATTGTTGTTATTTTTATTGTCATTACTATTATTATATAGTTTAGAAAAATGTGACAAGAACCTATGGACCCTGGTTTCAGCGAGCTATAATGAACATGAAGTTCGTTTCAGTGAGAGTATTCCCAAGACCGTCCAAACGCTCAAAGTCCTCTGCTGTGTTTTACTATATTCATTATACTCATTATGACTTTATGATCATTATGACTATGGTATGGATTTATGGCCGTTGGTGCTTAATGCTGTGAAGTTGTGTGTGCTGAACAGGAGTGTCTAAGTGAAGATTATTGTGACTCATACAGTCTTTACGTCACAAAGCTTTCCAGAAATCCTTGGGAAGGAGGGACTGATAACACGTGGCTTTCATGCTCCGGACAAACTTCTTTCACAGACCCTTCCCAGACCTCTTTTGAGCATTTCTTTTATTTTATTCTCTTCTATCAACAAATCTTGATATTAGCCTAATTTAAAATTGAAAAAAAAAAAACTGAATTATTTAGAGGTAGTCTTTGCATTATGATATGGCACTAATGATGTTATTTATGTCTGGCAATGATCCTGCTTCAAAGAGAGTTTTATCTACAGCAGCTGTCACTAAACCATAAAACCATACACATATCAGCTTTGTTCATCAAGGTTGCACTTTAAAGCCTGTAGTAGGGCTGCACGATTAATCGAATGCGATTGTCATGCGCATTTTGTTAGTAAAGCCGGTTCTGTAATCAGCAGGAAATCATCATCACGTGCTTTCAGATGGAGCAGAATTTACTGCACATAGCCGTAGTTCACTGACAAGTTACGCAAAAAAATCGCAGATGATTTTATTGCGCGATTATGAAATCGAAGAAATCATTCGCGATAATGACAGCTGTTTGCATAGCTTCTCAGTGAACTACGGCTCTGTGAAGTAAATGCTGCTCCATCTGAAAGCATGTGAAAATACCACATTTAATAACATATTTTACTCCAAACTCACTTCATAACGTCAGTCGAGTGTTTGAAATAAATCCTTCTGTGAGATGATGTGGCTTCTTACACAGAATAAGGCACGCAACATATGTCATAGTATTCTAAGCAGTGATAAAGGCATTGCATTATAAATACTTTATTTTAATGAAAATTATAATAATAAGAACTCAGATAAACCGTATATTGCCGCAGTCGTGTGTTTATTAGTCACGTTGAATCAATAAAAGCAGTTAAATCTTCTGTTTATCCAGCTACCGCTATAGGCATTTCCTGGGTTTCTTCTGCGAGGCGTATTTGGAGTTTCAGCGCGAGAGCGCCCTCTGGCCTTTGGATGGAGATTTACTGCTGATCACAGAACCGTGCTTCACTGAAAGATACGCATGACAATCGCAGCTTCTGTCGAATCGCGATCGCGATCTCGATTCCATTTCGATTTATCATGCAGCCCTACATTCTAGTGTAGCTGTATTAAACTTTTATTGAAAACTCCTTTTTGTTTTATATCTCCACCTAGTTTGATACCATGGTTGATGACTTTTTTTCCCCAAAATTAAAAGATAATTTGACTGTTAATTTCTAAGCTTTCTAGGTTAGCATGAGACGGTTTCAAAGTAGCTTCTCCAGCACAAACAAAACCTCAAAGTGAGTTTACCTCTGCTAGTTGTGATGTATCTTAGGTTGTAAAGTGCATGATGGTAGGGTTGACTGTCATCATAGTATGAAGATGATGTCTCGGTGTAACTGGGCCTGTAGAAAATATTACAACAAGCAGGGCAGAAAGTCACAGCATGCATGCATACTTCTGCTGAGGACATAATTATTTTGTAGGTGGGAAAGAGACATCAAAATCACTCCTTACACTCCCTGACTATGATAACGGGTGGCCTCGTACACACGGGGGTCCCTTTGTGTGTCAGCATATCGTTGCTTCTCTCGGTGGCTTCGTGATCTGTCGTCTCCATCAGGTGCTCTCCTGTCCTCGCGTCCACCTTCATCTCTCCTGTCTCGACTAGAGTAGTCTCTGTCCCTTGTGTGATGATGCCGGCTTGATTCTGGCATTGCCTGAGAAATAAGGAGATTTCACAAATTTCATGGGTTTAAAATTTGATGCACGTTCACCTGAATAATAGTGAAACCAACATGACAAGTTGTTGCTAGTTAACTGATGTGGGTTGGAACAGTCTCCCATCAAGAAAGATTCTCCATTTAATCATATAACTTTTATAAAAGTAGGCTATTTCTGTAAAGTAAACTTTTTATGTAAATGCTGCTCCATCTGAAAGCATGTGAAAATACCACATTTAATAACATATTTTTACTCCAAACTCACTTCATAACGTCAGTCGAGTGTTTGAAATAAATCCTTCTGTGAGATGATGTGGCTTCTTACACAGAATACGGCACGCAACATATTTCATAGTATTTAAGCAGTGATAAAGGCATTGCATTATAAATATACTTTATTTTAATGAAAATTATAATAATAAGAACTAAGATAAACCGTATATTGCCGTAGTCGTGTGTTTATTAGTCACGTTGAATCAATGAAAGCCTAGCCTGTAGATTGTTTGATACTAAAGATTAGATAGGGTGTATCCAGACCTTAGCAGATAAGGGAGGAATATAAACACTTTCATTCTGTTTTCAGAGTGCTAATAGAGAATCCATGCATTGGAAGCTATTCAGTGACAATGTATTGAAATAGAGATATCCCTGTCTCTGTATCTCCAGAGCAAGCATAAAATGAAATGTCACTGGGATTCATGTCACAGCTTTTAAGCATTAGGAGGGCGTAAATGAGTTCAACCAGCGGTACACGCCTACACAGAAGATGAAATGATAAAAGGCCTGAATCTGAAACAGTCAGTCAACAGTGCACTAGTTTATTTTATATACAGTAGGCTATATATACAGGTGCATCTCAAAAAATTAGAATATCATGAAAAAGTTCATTTTTTGTAACTTATTTCAAAAAGTGAAACTTTCATTATTCTAGATTCATTACATGTAAAGTAAAACATTTCAAAAGTTTTTTTGTTTTAATTTTGATGATTAGAGCTTACAGCTCATGAAAGTCAAAATTCCAGTATCTCAAAATATTAGAATATTTCCTAAGATCACTCAAAAAAAAGTATTTGCAAAACAGAAAAGCTCAAGTTCTTTAAAGTATGTTCATTTATGCACTCAATACTTGGTCGGGGCTCCTTTAGCACAAATGACAGCATCAGTGAGGTGTGGCATGTAACCGATCAGCCTGTGGCACTGCTGAGGCATTATTGAAGCACAGGTTTCTTTAATAGCGGCCTTCAGCTCGTCTGTATTGTTGGATCAACTGTTTCTCATCTTTCTCTTGAAAATATCTCATAGATTCCATATGGGGTTCAGGTCAGGCATGTTGGCTGGCCAATCAAGCACAGTAATATCATGGTCACCAAACCACTTGGAAGTGGTTTTGGCACTGTGGGCAGGAACTAAAGTTATGCTGGAAAAGGAAATCAGCATCTCCATAAAGCTTGTCAGCAGATGGAAGCATAAAGTGCTCCAAAATCTCCTGGTAGACGGCTGCATTGACTTTGGACTTGATAAAACACAATGGACCAACACCAGCAGACGACACGGCACCCCAAATCATCACTGACTTCGTAAACTTCACACTGGACTTCAAGCAGCTTGGATTCTGTGCCTCTCCAGTCTTCCCCCAGACCTTGATTTCCAAATGAAATACAAAATTTGCGTCTGAGCGTGATGACTCTTGATGCACTGACTGCAGCTTCAGTCCACTCCTTGTGAAGTTCTCCCAAGTGTTTGAAACGGCTTTGTTTGATAGTATTCTCAAGCTTACAGTCATCCCTGTTGCTTGTGCACCTTTTCCTACCCATTTTCTTCCTTCCAGTCAACTTTGTATTTAGTATGCTTTGATACAGCACTCTGTGAACAGCCACCCCATTCAGTAATGACCTTCTGTGACTTACCCTCGTGGAGGGTGTCAATGATTGTCTTCTGGACCATTGCCAAGTCAGCAGTCTTCCCCATTATTGTGGTTTCAAAGAACAAGAGATACCCGGAATTTATACTGTAGGGATGGTCATTTAATGAACCTCAAATGTAAATATTCTAATATTTTGAGATACTGGATTTTTGACTTTCATGAGCTGTAAGCTCTAATCATCCAAATTAAAACAAAAAAACTTAACTTTTGAAATGTTTTACTTTACATGTAATAAATCTAGAATATATGAAAGTTTCACTTTTTGAAATAAGTTACAAAAAAAAAAAACTTTTTCACGATATTCTAATTCTTTGAGATGCACCGGTATACATATATATATATATATAAACACACACACACACACAGACACTACCAGACAAAAGTTTTAAATGTTTTCGAAATATGGTTCTTATACGGCCATGGTGTCTGACAGGACAAAAATGGCCTCACACATACTCACACACAGACAGCTGAGGATTGTAGCTGTCTGGGTTGAAATATAGCCCTGTATATGTGCTTCAGCTGGTGTTTAAACACAGACTGCTGTTATGTCTCCTCAGAGCAGTCTGGATGCTGAGAAACCTTTCGTACTGCAAGAACAGACAGAGGCCATTGACAGGTAAACCTAAACGCTCTTCTCTCCTTGCTTTATTGTCATATGCCTAACCCAGAATAGAATGAAACTAAAGCTCTCCCTTGAAATGGAAAACTAACCTTTGGTTAGGTGTTAGATTTTAAGTATAATTTTCAGTCTTATATTGCTTTTGAAATGGCCATGTATGGTTATTAGTGATGATTGCTGAAGTCAATTCCTTCACATAGACCTGCCCCCCTTCGTTACTGTTGCTACGTCTGACAAGCCATGCCGCTCTCACGCCACACATCATGATACATCCATGATACAAAATACATCGTGGAGCAAAGAGGAAACTGACAACGCGCCGACAGATAAGAAAGAGCAGGTTACTTCATATGCGACCCTGGACCACAAAACCAGTCATAAGGGTCAATTTTTTGAAAGTCAATTTGTCAATTAGTACATCTGAAAGCTAAATAAATAAGCTTTCCATTGATGTATGGTTTGTTAGGATAGGACAATATTTGACAGAGATACAGCAATTTGAAAATCTGGAATCTGAGGGTGCAAAAAAATCAAAATACTGAGAAAATCGCCTTTAAAGTTGTCCAAATGAAGTTCTTAGCAATGCATATTAGGGCTGTCAAAATGGCTGAAAAACTAAATTCAAATTTTTTTATATATATTCGATATATTCGATTTTTGTATATTCGAATTATATTCGAATTTAAAATGCATAATTTCAGTTAGGGTGAAGAAAAGCTGCTAATCAAAAATTAAGTTTTGATATATTTATGGTAGAAAATTTACAAAATATCATCATGGAACATGATCTTTACTTAATATACTAATGATTTTTGGCATAAAAGAAAAATCTATGATTTTGACCCATACAATGTTTTTTTGGCTATTGCTAAAAATATACCCAAGCGACTTAAGACTGGTTTTGTGGTCCAGGGTCACATATATGAAACAAAGTAGCAGCTTTCAAATAGTTTTTTTTTTTTCTCAGAAATTCAAACAATAAATGCCGTTTTGTGGCTCTTTAATGTGTCATTACAGATCGCTGTAGCGCCTCAGTTCAAGCAGCACGTGAACCGATCATCTCTTCCTCTTTACTAGTTATAACATGAAATAAGCATCAAAAGGTATCTTGTTTCGACAGCGGAAAGACATCATTACACACTATTTTTCAAGTTCAGGGGCCTGATGTATAAACGTTGCATACGCACAAAATGGGCATGGAAATGTAAATATGTGTGCACCGTACGGACACTCTAGACCATGTGTACGCACTCTTTTACTGGAGTGAGCGAAATAATGAAGCAAACAGAATGATTTTAAAGTCTGCTTTACATTTGACATACACATTTAGATTAAATATGACTCTTAATAATGAAGTTAAGCACTGAAATTTCATGAAATTATTATCTAGAAATTACAACATTTTTATATGAATTTAAACAGAAATATTTGTAGTGTATGTGCTGCTTTCGAACAATTTTCCTGTGGTATGCGATTTAATCTTTTAATCACAGTGAGGATTGCTTGGTGCATGACAATTCTGCTTTGAATTGTGTTCTAAACAGCAAAACTCATGTTCTGAGAAAATACATTTGCGTGAATAATGATCACTAATGTGAACTTGATTCGTCTGATGGCTTTGGAACATAGACAGTAACGACAGACATAAGGATGCACTCGTTGATCAAACAGTCCATTGGCTGTAAGATATGCACGTTTTATTTTCAAAATGCTTTGTTATTGACGCGGTGAGTCAGGCAGTTATTTACACTGCAAAAAAATAAGGCCTATCTCCATTCAAATATAGGCTAACATTCTAAAATATATGTTTACTTTATAGGCAAAATTGCATAAATTTGAATAGCAATGTGATGTCTCAAAAAGCATTTATAGTACGTATCTCATATTTTCCTAACGTATTGTACCCTTAACTGCGTTAAACATGGTGTCACGTGGATGGAATATGCATGGAAATTATATGCAGATTACGTTATGCATATTAAACCTAGGCGTTGTAAGCTCCATATATGGCTATTTCGGGGAGGAGACAGGGTGGAGATTCATGTACGCACAATCTTCTGCTGACTGGGTATTACAAAGGGAATTTTTTGCA
>NW_015631726.1:1539603-1542986 GCF_001515625.1 Sinocyclocheilus rhinocerous
CATCTGAAAGCTGAATAAATAATCTTTCCATTGATGTATGGTTTGTTAGGATAGGACAATATTTGGTCGAGATACAACTATTTGAAAATCTGGAATCTGAGGGTGCAAAAAAATCAAAATACTGAGAAAATCGCCTTTAAAGTTGTCCAAATGAAGTTCTTAGCAATGCATATTACTAATCAATAATTAAGTTTTGATATATTTATGGTAGAAAATTTACAAAATATCATCATGGAACATGATCTTTACTTAATATACTAATGATTTTTGGCATAAAAGAAAAATCTATAATTTTGACCCATACAATGTTTTTTTGGCTATTGCTAAAAATATACCCAAGCGACTTAAGACTGGTTTTGTGGTCCAGGGTCACATATATGAAACAAAGTAGCAGCTTTCAAATAGTTTTTTTTTTTTCTCAGAAATTCAAACAATAAATGCCGTTTTGTGGCTCTTTAATGTGTCATTACAGATCGCTGTAGCGCCTCAGTTCAAGCAGCACGTGAACCGATCATCTCTTCCTCTTTACTAGTTATAACATGAAATAAGCATCAAAAGGTATCTTGTTTCGACAGCGGAAAGACATCATTACACACTATTTTTCAAGTTCAGGGGCCTGATGTATAAACGTTGCATACGCACAAAATGGGCATGGAAATGTAAATATGTGTGCACCGTACGGACACTCTAGACCATGTGTACGCACTCTTTTACTGGAGTGAGCGAAATAATGAAGCAAACAGAATGATTTTAAAGTCTGTTTTACATTTGACATACACATTTTAAAGTCTGCTCTTTACATTTGACATACACATTTAGATTAAATAACACTCTTAATAATGAAGTTAAGCACTGAAATTTCATGAAATTATTATCTAGAAATTACAACATTTTTATATGAATTTAAACAGAAATATTTGTAGTGTATGTGCTGCTTTCGAACAATTTTCCTGTGGTATGCGATTTAATCTTTTAATCACAGTGAGGATTGCTTGGTGCATGACAATTCTGCTTTGAATTGTGTTCTAAACAGCAAAACTCATGTTCTGAGAAAATACATTTGCGTGAATAATGATCACTAATGTGAACTTGATTCGTCTGATGGCTTTGGAACATAGACAGTAACGACAGACATAAGGATGCACTCGTTGATCAAACAGTCCATTGGCTGTAAGATATGCACGTTTTATTTTCAAAATGCTTTGTTATTGACGCGGTGAGTCAGGCAGTTATTTACACTGCAAAAAAATAAGGCCTATCTCCATTCAAATATAGGCTAACATTCTAAAATATATGTTTACTTTATAGGCAAAATTGCATAAATTTGAATTGCAATGTGATGTCTCAAAAAGCATTTATAGTCCATATCTCATATTTTCCTAATAATAATTATAATAATAAATAAACATGGATGGAATATGCATGGAAATTATATGCAGATTACGTTATGCATATTAAACCTAGGCGTTGTAAGCTCCATATATGGCTATTTCGGGGAGGAGACGGGGTGTAGATGCATGTACACACAATCTTCCGCTGACTGAATATTACAAAGGGAATTTTTCGCAGATTCTGGCGTACGCATGGCTTTATAAATCTGAAAACTTTTGTACGTACGCAAAATCTAGCTTTTGTGCGTACGCACACATTTAGGATGAAATCTACGTAAAGTTTTATACATGAGGCCCCAGGTCCACTGATGTTAAACTACTCAACTGTCTGGTTTGTTTGTTGGACAAAAATGGCAGATTCGGCGTTATGATTGTTCAGATCGCCTGTCAATCAAACTCCCTGCAAAGGGACAATTGACACCTTTTTAAAGAACAAGAATTTATGTGCTTTAAAACATTCATTACACTTGCCCTATAGACTTCCAGTGTAAGTGCACTACATGTTTTTCTTCTGTTTTAACAACTGTGTCAAAATGATCAAACATTTATAATTAAGCATCAGTGTGAATATTTTTATACTTTATTTTTTATTATTATTTGGTTCACCATTGCATTTCAATTCTTTCTAATGAGATTCTGGAACAACCCACAATAATTCATAATCAGAATTGTAGGTTAACTGTTGATAATTCAGTTTACTGAAAAAGCATACAGAGGACAAAACTTAATTGATACAAAATATCTGTCATTTAAATGCCTATACTGTGCAATTTGTTTTTGATGTACATTACCTTTTTTCATCACTCGATCCTTCAGAAGTCATTCTAAAATACCAATTTGATGATTAATAAACATTTTTATCATTAACAATTGTACTGCTTAATATTTTTGTGAAATCCATGACACTACTATTCAGCAAGAGCGCATTAAATTGATAAAATATGACCAAGTAATACTTCTTTGCTACTTCACAAGTGATGCTTTTTTTTTTAAAGTATTATTTGATGAATAGAGTTCAAAAGCATTTATTTGAAATAGAAACCTTTTGTATCATTATAAATGTCTTTACCATTACTTTTGACACTGAACTGAACTGAGCTGGATGATGACATCACTGAATTCAATGATGAACTGCCTTTAACTGAAAATTGAGTGTTTACTATTATCATTTTGCATTATTGACACAATATTTTCCTAATTAATGCTGTACAGTTGCTTTGACACAATCTGTATTGTTAAAAGCGCTATATAAATAAAGGGGACTTGACTTGACTTGACTTGACATTATGCCATAAATTGAAATTATACAACTTTTTGTCATAAGTTTGAATTTGACATAATTCTGACTTATGTGTTTTTTTGTCAATTTAGAAGTTTCAGGTTTGCGAGAGGCCACCCGGAGAGGAAGGTCCTTGGTTGACAGCCATACTCTCTGACCACATACGTAGCGGGGAGCAGGAATTCGGTGACGGTCAGCTGCTGCTTTAGTTCGTTTAGAAACCCGAGCCAAGGCTTCCTCAGCCTTCTCCCAGGTGCGGCGACACCTGCGGACAAAGGCTAAGGCCGACGGAACAGCAGCATCGGGCTTCTGTGAGGGGAACATAGGAGGTTGAAAACCAATGGAGCATTGAAATGGGGACATACCTGTGGCAGCCACTGGCAAGGAGTTGTGGGCATACACAATCCAGGATAACTGTTGGCTCCAAGAACTCGGATTATGGGACATCAGGCAGTGGAGAACTTGTTCCAGATCCTGGTTTGCCCACTCGGACTGCCCATTGGTCTGAGGGTGAAAACCTGACAACAGACTCATAGAGGCCCCGATCTGCCGACAGAACTCTTTCCAGAACCGGGAGACAAACTGTGGCCCCATATCGGACACCACATCCACCGGAAGGCGGAAGATGTGATCAACCACCACTTGAGCAGTCTCCTTGGCTGAAGGCAATTTGGGAAGGGGGATGAATTAGGCTGCCTTAGAGAAGCGGTCTA
>NW_015631727.1:0-602 GCF_001515625.1 Sinocyclocheilus rhinocerous
TAAGTTATTTCATATATTTTGTCATGTTTTGTTCTCATCTTAAAACATTGATTCATGATACATAGCAGGTTTGGACACCCCTGATCTATAGTGATTATTAACCATATACCAGTTATAAGTATATATCTCTTTTAGGGTTAAATCATAACACATTTTGTTTAACTTTTTTTTCTTTAAAAATGCAGTTCTTTGGAATTACTGTTCAATTGTATTTTATTAGATTCACATGGGTTTTATGTTGACATTTCTCTTTTCAGCAAAACAAGCTGTTTAGTTAGCTGCAGAAGAAGCACGTCATGTTATTATAAAACACATTGTTCCATAGTTATTTCTTCTCCAATATTCAGTTCAACTTCTTAAACTTCTGCTATAAAGGAGATATACTCTTGCATAACCTCAATGCATAAATTATTAACCTCCAGATTCTCCTCCTCAAGACACTCATCAAGAAAATAGAGCAGCACTTTTAAATGTATAACTCATTGCCATTAATTATATAAACCTAAGTTTTATTCAAGCATGCTAGTTTGTTTTATCTAGGAAATTTGAATCAATATAATTCTAATATATATGCAGTATATTTACTGTTCATGTAAAAATAA
>NW_015631728.1:0-609 GCF_001515625.1 Sinocyclocheilus rhinocerous
CTTTCTGCATTTTTACAATTTCAAAAGTAAAAAAAAACTTATTTTACTTTATTTTTTATTTGTAACAGTTTTACAAATGAGGACATACACAAATTGAGGTTGTTGCCGATTTTGTCAGGCTTTGCTCACTTTTGGGTACAAATTTGTCCCCAAAATATGGTTAAGTACACACACACACTCACCCACACACAACACACACACACATGATTCCACCCAATCAGCTTATCTTTGTAAAATGGAACAGCTTCTTAAATAACTGAATGTGCACTCTTAACTTCAGCCAATCAAGCATTATATTATGATATTATGATAATTAAGCACTATTTAATGATAGAACTAGTGATTAGAACTAAAACTTGGTAACCATGAATGAATGCATATTTGTCATTTTAACTGAACTTAGGACTGGTGGTGGTGGTGGTGTTTAAGATATTGTTGGTCATAGGTAATAGTAATTATTACTGAAAGATACTACTACTACTATTATTATCTGCTGGGTTCTATTATTAAAAGATACTACTACGATTATCTGCTGGGTTCATGAATATTAATCACGTTGTCCGTGTTCGCTCGAACGGATTTGCTGAAATCAAAACAGGGATGGTAATA
>NW_015631729.1:0-170 GCF_001515625.1 Sinocyclocheilus rhinocerous
TATAACCACAGTTTTACTACAAATACCATGGATAAACTATGGTTAGTGTAGCAAAACCATGGTTTAACTATAGTAACCAATAACCATGTTTTTTGGTATTTTATATACATATTATATATACTTTATTCACCTACCGGAGTCGTGTGAGGCACGTTTTATTATGGATGCGA
>NW_015631729.1:214-549 GCF_001515625.1 Sinocyclocheilus rhinocerous
CGCGCTTTATTTGACTACTTTTGGACTGTTGAAAAAAAAATGTATTCTAAAAAAAAAAAAATTTAAAATACTCCCATTCTAACGCTTGGAAGACCAAGACATTTTTTAAAATAAAACTCAGATTGGATTCGTCTGAAAGAAGAAAGTCATATACACCTAGGATAACTTGAGGGTGGGTAAATAATGGGCTAATTTTCATTTTTGGGTGAACTAACCCTTTAATATTTATCATGGCTTCCAGAAAAATATGAAGCAGCACAATTGTTTTTAACATTGATGATAAGAATGTTTCTTGAGCAGCAATTAGAATGATTTCTGAAGGATGTGACACTGAA
>NW_015631730.1:0-1637 GCF_001515625.1 Sinocyclocheilus rhinocerous
CACACACACACACACACACACACACTCTCACTCTCACTCTCACTCTCTCAAACACACACACACACTCATTTTCTGAAGGATCATGTGACACTTTATACTGGAGTAATGGCTGATGGAAATTCAGCTTTGCATCACAGAAATAAATTACATTTTAAAGGATATTAAAATAGAAACCATTGTTTTATATTGTAATAACATTTTGCAAGATTACTGCTTTTTTCTGTATTTTTGATCAAATAAATGCAGCCTTCATGAGCATAAGAGACTTTACAAGTCAACATTACAAGTCTTACTGATCCCAAACTTTTAAACGGTAGTGTATATATATATATATATATATGTGTATATAGGTCAGTGGCCCTTGGCTTGGTATTGTTGGCAGAATTCGGCCCTCTGCGAAAACTGAGGAACCCTGCACTACAGCAAAAGATAGAAATAACTGACTTAAAACCATTTCTAGCTGCTGAAAATACTAGTGTTCTAATCATTTTGGCCACCACTGTATATATAACTATTAATTACAAAAACAAAATGACTAAGACTAACATTAAAGTGAAAGCAATTTAAAGCATTAGTATGAGTGATGGTTTGTGTGGTTGGTTCTCAGGTGGAGCACAGAGACGGCGTTCTCCTTCGATCTCTCCAGAGCTCCAGCATCTTCACGTCTCTCGTCTCAGACGACAACCTCATCGTCTCTAATGTCTCAGCGTCCGCAGGAGTCCTGTCTGTGTGGTCATGGGCCGCGCCGGAGTCCTTCCTCAACAACAAGGTCATCTGCACTAGTGTTCATTTTCAATTTTAGTCTTAGTCTTAGTCCCGTGTTAAATGTCCTTGTTAGTTTTTATCATATTTAGTCAACCTTATCCTATTTAGTTTAATCAAGTTTTATTCGACTATGGCCTGGTTTCACAGACAGGGCTTAGACTAAGCCAGGATTCGGCCATAGTTCAATTAGGACATTTAAGTTATTTTTTATAAACGTGCCTTAGACGTGGCTGGTGTGCATCTTGAGACAAAACAAAGGCACTGATATATTTTAAGATCAATCAGTGCAAGTTTCTTTCAGATGAAACAGCTCAGACTTACATTTGTCAGTGCAAGTTTCTTTCAGTTGAAACAGCTCAGACTTACATTTTAGTCTGGGACTAAGCTTAAGCCTTGTCTGTGAAACCGGGGGTAAAAGTCTCAACATTTTAGTCTAGTTTTAGTCAATGAATTTCAATGATTTTTGCTAAAAATTATAATCGTAATGATTGTTGTCATTTGAGAAATTTACTTTTTGCATTTCAGACATTGCACTTTCACCAATAAACACAAATCAATAGAATGTGGACTCATACATGGTTTATTTTACCTCATCTAGTGTACAGATTTATTATAGGCTTTTTATTATATAAATTAATACCAAAGACTTATGCAATCTCTGTCTACATTATGAAAACTGGTAAAACAAACGAAAAATATTATAACAGTGAAATTCCTAGTAATTCCAAATTGCAATAGTCTTTATTCGGAGTCTCAGATGTGTGTGAGAGCTCTACCTGGTTCACCAGCTCGGTATGTACACACACACACACACACTCACACTCACTCACTCACTCACTCACTCTCTCTCTCTCTCACACACACACACACAC
>NW_015631730.1:6502-7099 GCF_001515625.1 Sinocyclocheilus rhinocerous
TCCAGATTTTCAAATAGTTGTATCTCGGCCAAATATTGTCCTATCCTAACAAACCATACATCAATGGAAAGATTATTTATTCAGCTTTCAGATGATGCATAAATCTCAATTTCACAAAATTGACCCTTATGACTGGTTTTGTGCTCCAGGGTCACATATAATAAATAAAATTAGATAATAATCCAAAAATATAATATTATGGGAAAGGTATTTGCAAATGTTTGCTTTTGAGATGAGTTTGTGATATTTTGAATGCAGTGCTTAATTTTTGCAAGAGATGCGAGGCATTTTGCATTTTGTGTGTGTGATTCTTGTGTGATTTGTGTGTAGTTTTGAAAAAAGAGGCAAAGTTTTAAAAATGTGTTTAAGCAGTTGAAAAAAAAACGTAAACACTATGTGTGTGTGTGTGTGTTCTCTGCAGGGCTGCGCACACAACACCACGGGGCCTCACTGTGATCAGTGTCTGCCAGGTTTCTATGGTGACGCCAACGAAGGAACGCCAGACGACTGCCAGAGATGCTCCTGCCCACTGACACTGGCGTCTAACAAGTGAGTGACCGACCGACTGTGTGAGTGTGAGTGTGAGTGTGAGTGTGT
>NW_015631730.1:8531-9856 GCF_001515625.1 Sinocyclocheilus rhinocerous
GACTTAAATCCGATTGAGATGCTGTGGCATGACCTTAAACAGTCCATTCATGCTCGAAAACCCTCCAATGTGGCTGAATGAAAACAATTCTGCAAAGAAGAGTGGGCCAGAGTTCCTCCACAGCGATGTGAGAGACTCATTGCCATTTATCACAAACGCTTGATTGCAGTTGTTGCTGTAAAGGGTGGCACAACCAGTTATTAGATTTAGGGGGCAATTACTTTTTCATGTAGTGCCAGGCAGGTTTAGACAGCTTTTTCCCCTTAATAAATGAAATCATTATTTCAAAACTATCTTTGTGTAATATAATTTTTTTTTGATGATCTGAATCATTCAAGTGTGATAAATATGAAAAAAAAAAAAAAAAAAAAAAAAAACAGGGAAGGGAATTACTAAAACACAAATTAGAATTAACTGAAAGTATTAATTAAAATATGAATACATACTAGCACTGTATGTGTATATATATATATATATATATACATACACACTACCGGTCAAAAGTTTGGGATCAATAAGACTTGTAATGTTTTTACAGGAGTTTCTTCTGCTCATCAGGGCTGCATTTATTTGATCAAAAATACTGGAAAAAATGTAATATTGTGAAATATTATTGTGATGTAAAATAAAGTTTTTCTATTTTAATATACATTAAACTGTAATTTATTTCTGTGATCAAAGCTGTATTTTCAGCATCATTACTCCAGTATAAAGTGTCACATGATCTTCAGAAATCATTCTAATATGCTGATTTATTATCAGTGTTGAAACTGTTGCTGCTTCATATTTTTTTGGAACCTGTGATACTTTTTTTTCAGGATTCTTTGATGAATAAAAAGTTAAAAAGAAGAGCATTTATTCAAAATAGAAATCTTTTCTAACAATATACACTACCGTTCAAAAGTTTGATTCTTTCTTTTTTTTAAAGAAATTAAAACTTTTATTCAGCACGGATGTGTTAAATTGATAAGAAGTGATAGCACAGATTTATATCGTTAGAAAAGATTTATATTTTGAATAAATGCTGTTCTTTTTAACGTTTTATTCATCAAAGAATCCTGAAAAAAGTATCGCAGTTTCCAAAAAAAAAAAATTTGGCAGCACAACTGTTGATAATTCTAATAATAAATCAGCATATTAGAATGATTTCTGAAGATCATGTGACACTCATCCACTCATGTGGAAATTCAGCTTTGCATCACAGAAATAAATTATATTTTAAAGGATATTAAAATAGAAACCATTATTTTATATTGTAATAACATTTTGCAAGATTACAGTTTTTTTCTGTATTTTTGATCAAATAAATGCAGCCTTGATGAGCA
>NW_015631730.1:9869-11117 GCF_001515625.1 Sinocyclocheilus rhinocerous
ATCAAATAAATGAAGCCTTGATGAGCAGAAGAGACTTCTTTAAAAACATTACAAGTCTTACTGATCCCAAACTTTTGACCTGTAGTGTGTATATATATATATATATATATATATATATCGATACAAATATATAGCCCCTATGAAACTGTGTGAAATATCTGATTGATGTGTGTGCTGTAGTTTTAGCCCCACGTGTGTGCTGCAGCGTGCCGGTGAGTTCACCTGTGATCAGTGCCAGCTGGGATACGCCGGAGCCAAGTGTGAGAGGTAAAGGACTAATGAGGAAGTTTGATCCTTGATTTATTCTGAGCTTCATATTCCTGCACCAATAAAATCACTGATTACTGATGAATGGTCCTCAGGTGTGCTGACGGTTACTATGGCGACCCCGCGGAGCCGGGCCAGCGGTGTTTGGCGTGTGAGTGTAACGGTAACGTGGATCCGGCTGAAGCGGGTCACTGCGACGGACGCAGCGGAGAGTGTCTGAAGTGTTTGGGTCACACGGCGGGTCTGCACTGCGAGCGCTGCGCCGACGGCTTCTACGGAGACGCCGTGACCCTCAAAAACTGCCAGGGTGAGAGAGAATATCACTCAACATGTGTTTTATGCATTATTCTTATATTAAAATCTTTGTCCCTGAGGTTCACTTACAATGTTTTTGCGTAATTTAAATGTTCATTTAGCTCTTTCTTTTCACTCTGAGAAGATTGTTTTGCAATAATGACTGATTGAAATGTATATTTAAAGTAATTATAGTAATTTGTGTCCCTGCAGCACAAAAGCAGTGTTAAGTCGCTGGGGTATATTTGTAGCAATAGCCAACAATACATTGTATGGGTCAAAATTATAAATTTTTCTTTTATGCCAAAAATCATTAGGATATTAAGTAAAGATCATGTTCCGTGAAGATTTTTTGTAAATTTCCTACTGTAAGTTTTGTGCTCCAGGGTCACAAATGTTTTATGCATCATTCTTATATTAAAATCTTTGTCCCTGAGGTTCACTTACAATGTTTTTGGGTAATTAAATTTTCATTTACGTCTTTCTTTCCACTCTTATAAGTACATTTCTATTTTTCTGTTGTGCAATAATGACTGATTGAAATGTATATTTGAAGTAATTATATTTAAATCATAGTAATATTATCTATTAGGGGTGTAACGGTACATGTATTCGTACCAAAAATCTTCGGTATAGGTCTTTCACTACACGCATGTGTACCGAACAAATCGTCCCTTTTTTTTTTTT
>NW_015631730.1:11162-13904 GCF_001515625.1 Sinocyclocheilus rhinocerous
CCTTTTTTTTTTTTTTTTTTCAGGAAATTCAGACAATAAATCCTGCTTTGGCTCGACAGATCGCTGTATAGACGCCTCAGTGATCATCCCTCTTCCTCTTTACTGCTAGTTTTAACGTGAAATAAACATGAATGAACATCTCACCCCTCATGTAATCGCTCAAACAGCGTTTCAATTGCAGAAAGGTGTCATTAAAACAGCTTGTAAACAAAATTTCACAGCATTTATTAACCTCAGGCAAATCATCAGTGTCTACAGCTCGTTGTGTACTACAGAAATGACGTCTAGAGAAGAGCATTTTGATAAATATTAGACTTTATACTTTACTTTGACGTCTTAATTATTTAACATGTTTAAATAAATCTTTTATGACAGCCACTCTGTAAATTATTATATTTCAACAAACAAATAGAAATTGTATAATATAGAAGGTAATTTAAAAACTGCATTATGTGCACTTTACATGTTTGCATACAAATTTTTTATTTGAGTGTTGATTATTATAGTTAAAAATAAATAGTAATTGAATTTAAGTTTGAGCTCTGTTGTTAATTGTAACCTTATAGTAATGTAAAAGGGCTCCCTATAGTTTAGAGCAGAAGCTGAGGTAGATTTGAATTGTAGTTGAATTTATTTAAAGAATAAGCAATTTGTTCAGTAAACCATTGTTTAATTAAAAAACATATATATATATATATATATACGTTTAGTTTTTTCCTCCTGCTGTACCGGAACCATACCAAAGCGTCATGTTTGTGTACCGTTATACCCCTAATATCTGAATATAATAGTCAGATTTGGATAATAATAATAACCTTATAGTAATGTAAAAGGGCTCCCTATAGTTTAGAGCAGAAGCTGAGGTAGATTTGAATTGTAGTTGAATTTATTTAAAGAATAAGCAATTTGTTCAGTAAACCATTGTTTAATTAAAAAACATATATATATATATATATATACGTTTAGTTTTTTCCTCCTGCTGTACCGGAACCATACCAAAGCGTCATGTTTGTGTACCGTTATACCCCTAATATCTGAATATAATAGTCAGATTTGGATAATAATAATAAGAACACTTTCTGACATGAAGCTCCAGTGACATCTGCTGGACAAACGCGGTACTGTTTTACTGTAGCGTGTTCGTAATCCGTGTTTCCGTGTGTGTGCAGCCTGCGGTTGCCATGGTGACGGCTCTCTGTCCACCGTGTGTCACGTGATCACGGGTCAGTGTGAGTGTAAGGCTCACGTGATCGGACAAACCTGCGGCCGCTGTCAGGTACGTCATCTACTGTGACCTTTAATAACTTCAGAATTCATAAACTGTTAATAGCTGCCCGTTTGTGTAGTTATTCTTTGTCATGTTTCATTATGTACTTTTCCTTTTCATTCTTTATATGTACTTCATTCATTCATTTATTATATGTACTTTTTTTATTTTCATTCACTTATATAAGAAAAGTATACCGTGTTCAATAATGGTTGGCTGTCATTTATTACCATTAATAGTTTTATTATATATTATAGTTCATATAGTATTCATCAATATTATCATTTATTTGCTGTTTATTAATATCATTAATATTTTTTATATATTATAATTATGCATTAATAATTCTCTTTTTTACAGTTTAATATAATTAATAGTTTTATATATTATAATTATGCATTTATAATTCTCTTTTTTACAGTTTAATATAATTAATAGTTTTATAAAAACTATTATTTTATTATAAAAATATGTATTGCATTTATTATTAATAATAATAATTTATATAATATTTATTAGTAATTCTCTTTGACTTACTGTTTATTAATATCAGTATTATATATTATTCTCAATTGTTCATATAATATACATCAATAATTATCTTTTATTTACTCTTTATTACTTTCATTAATATTTTATTATATTATTATTGAAGATTCCTTATCGTATATTATTAATAACTCATATAATCATTAATAATTTTCTTTTATTACTTTTTATTATTATAGTTTTACTATATTATTAATAGTTCATGTCATATTCATTCATAATTCTCATACTCTTAGTATCATTAATAATTTAATTGTTTTAATTATTAATAAAGATTAATTGTATTATATATTATTAATCATTCATATAATATTCATTACTAATTTTGTTAGTTACACTTATTAATGTAGTATATATTATTAATAGTTCATATCATATTCATTAATACATTTCTTTTATTGTCTGTTAATTTATATTATTAGTTTTATTATAAATGATCAGTAGTTCATGACATTCTCTTTTATTTTCGTATGTTTACGGTTGTGTGTGTGTCTGTCTGTGTGTGTGTGTGTGTGTGTCTGTCTGTCTGTGTGTGTCTGTGTGTGTGTGTGTGTGTTCCAGGCGGGTTATTACGGCATCAGCAGCGGCAATGGCTGCAGACTGTGTGAATGTAACCAATCAGGCGCTCTGTCTGCGTCATGTGACGAGGAGGGGCGGTGCCAGTGCATCACCGGGGTGACGGGTGATAAATGTGATCGCTGTGAGCGCGGATACTACAGCTTCACCGAGAGCGGATGCACACGTAAGGACAGCAGACACGTGTTAATGTTCATGACATGCACTGATGCACAATGAGAGCTGTGACTAGTTTAGGCTAGTGATGGGAGAAACTAACTTTTTCGAAGCGCTCAAAACACCACACGCTGGTGACTCCTGCTGACTGAAACTGATCTGAGATCAGGTAAAAACCATAGACGCTGGTTCAG
>NW_015631731.1:0-844 GCF_001515625.1 Sinocyclocheilus rhinocerous
TAAGAGTTGTGGCTTTGTTGGTGTGTGGGGAGGCCTGGTTTGCTCCCGATTGCTTTGTTTGTTTTTGGAATGTTAATTTGGATTCTGTTATGAGTTGTGAGACTTGTTCTGTCTGACTCGATAACATCTGTGTCAGACAGAAATGGCAGTTCTTTTTCCTTTCTTTTGTTAATAAATAATTTGCTGCAACCTTACCAACCGCATGTCCTCCTTTCATTTGTTACGGCTTTGAGCCGGTCGTGACAATAGACACTCACAGACTTATATACACTCACTTTCTCACACACACACACACTCTCTCTCTCTCTCACACACACTTATAGACACACACACACACTTATAGACACTCACACACAGACACACACACACTTATAGACACTCACAGACACACACACACATAGACACTCACAGACACACACACTTATAGACACTCACAGACACACACTTATAGACACTCACTCTCACAGACACACACACTTATAGACACTCACAGACACACACACTTATAGACACTCACAGACACACACACTTATAGACACTCACAGACACACACACTTATAGACACTCACAGACACACACACTTATAGACACTCACAGACACACACAGACTTATATACACTCACAGACACACACACACACACACTTATATACACTCACAGACTTATATTCACTCACTCACTCACACACACACACACACACTTATAGACACACACACACACTTCTATATAAATGTGACTTGACTTGACTTGACTTTCTCACACACACACACATACTTATAGACACTCACTTTCACACACAGACTTATAGACACTCACTTTCACACTCTCACACAGACACACACATA
>NW_015631732.1:0-590 GCF_001515625.1 Sinocyclocheilus rhinocerous
TCAGAAGCAGCTGCTCATTTATTTTGATAATTTAAAATATTTATAACAATATTAATATATTAAGAACAATAATGTTTGCATTGTATGAACACATCATTGCTAAATGCGTGGCTCGTTCCAAGATGGCCTTGAGCAAGACACTACAGTGACTTTATTTAAATGCAGTTGTCTGCTTTTATATTAACTGTGTCCAAATTAAAATTGTAATGAATCAGCCCACTGAAGGCGAGCGTAGAGTCTAAATTGAAATTTGCAACATAGAAATGCTGCTGCTGAGAAAAATCTCGATGACTGAATGCCTATGCAAGCTGCTGCTACTGCACAAGAGACTAAACTGCTGAGAGCTCCATTAATTAGGCATACGAGTAGCTAGGCGAATGCCTATTTTACTCTAACATTGTGTCTACGCCAGACACGAGCGGCACAATATGACCAAATCAATAGACCCGTACGATAGCGGTCGGCAATGTATGCAGTGCGATACAGCCAACGCAACAAAACTTCTGCTACTGCTGCTATTGATAATATTCACTAACATTTCAGTACTGAGTTGAAGTACATGCTGTTGCTGTTAATGATATTCACAATGT
>NW_015631732.1:675-987 GCF_001515625.1 Sinocyclocheilus rhinocerous
AAGCATAATCTACTGCTGCTGCACGAAACCTGCTGTAAGCCCTGTTGAATTAGCAAAGTAATAAATACCTATTGCACTTTAAAGAGTTAATTTACCCTCCATGAGTTACCGCTAAAATTTTATGCAACTAAATCGCTTTCTGCTGCCGCTGCTATATTAGCCATAATAATATGACTTGCAATGCATGCTGCTGCTAATATTATTTCTAACCTTGCATCTGAATTTGCTATGCATGCTATGAAATTTGCTAACACTGCGATCTGAATAAACTATGCATACTGCTGCACAAAAGTACTTAGAATTGCTACTGCC
>NW_015631733.1:0-147 GCF_001515625.1 Sinocyclocheilus rhinocerous
GACAATACATTTCCTCGCTGAATGATTCTGTGCGCGTGATGTACGAGCTACTGTCTAGCCTATGTGTGTGCGTTACAGTGCAGCAGCGCATTCGATTAGAACGGCGATTAACTTACCTGTACAATAAGCTGTTTAAAACGTGCATTC
>NW_015631733.1:276-888 GCF_001515625.1 Sinocyclocheilus rhinocerous
GGAGCGTAAATGTGGAAGTCCTTCAAAGATTTCTTATCCTGTTGCGCCCTCTATAGGACCAGCGACTAGTCGACGTCAAGCTTAAAGCGTCATGGCAGAGCATTGAAGTCGACTAGTCAATTAGTTCGTGCAACCCCTAATGCATGCCTCAAGTTTATATGTATGCACTAGTTATTCACAAGTGTATATGCATTCATTACTAACAAAAGATGTATTGGTATGGATTTCATATTAGAGTGCACGTGTATTTCATATATATTTTTTGAACATACAATAGTATACATGTATATGTGAGTAATTTATAGGTGTATATGCACGTGTTTTATGTATGTATTGATAAGCGAAGTTTGATTTAAATCCTACGTGGCGCCTCATAAAATAAAGATGCAAGAGTGGTCAATATACTGTTAAAACAGTATAAAAAAAGGCACAGGATTTAAGGAAGATTTTTTTTTCTTTTCCCCTCAACATCAATGCTCCACACTCCATCCCAGTAGGTGGCGGTATATGCACGAAAAGCGGGTTTGCCAACCGCCATAAAACGTTGAAGAAGAAGAAAATTAACAGCGGCTGTGTCCGAAATCGCCCCCTATACCCTTAAATAGGGCACTA
>NW_015631734.1:0-178 GCF_001515625.1 Sinocyclocheilus rhinocerous
TCGTTGTCGTGTGCAATAATGTGTGTGCGTGCGTCTATGAAAGCAACGTAGCCTACTGCATATAGTTTTAGTTTAGCTATAAACCCAAGCCCGACCCGAACCCGAAGCTATTCATTAAACATTAACCCGAACCCGAGCCCGACGGGTCCCGAAATACTTTCGGGCTTCGGGTCGGGTT
>NW_015631734.1:206-514 GCF_001515625.1 Sinocyclocheilus rhinocerous
TCGGGTTCGGGTTAATGTTTAATGAATAGCTTCGGGTAGCAGACCTCTAGCGAGTGCACTAATTCTCGCGAGATTCGGACGTAGGCCTACGTATACTTAAGTTGCGTTCGAATATGCCTATTTACCTACTATATAGTTGGAGAAAAGAGTATGTGAAGAAAGAAGTACGTTCGAAACCGCAGTATTCATAAAACAGTAGGCGAGAAATCCCCGGATGTCCTACTGCTTCAGCCCACATTCTGGAGTGCTTGTCACTAGTGATTTCTATTCGTCCCTCTACACTTTTAGCATACACTGTTTTACTGGCA
>NW_015631735.1:0-252 GCF_001515625.1 Sinocyclocheilus rhinocerous
TGTTTGTTGTCTGCTTGGGAGCAAGCACGCAGAGTCAGCTCTCGACGACCCGTTTTGGTAGCGTTTGTTACTGACTTGCTTCGCTCTCAGAGGGCTCTCTTTGAGGAGAGAGCCTTCACTAGCGTTCCTCGCGGTGCCAGCCCCGCTTTCGCCGAGGCAGAGCAGCGGCTGTGCTCGTGGGTTTCACATATGGATCCGGTGGAGGGAATGTAGACGGGCGCGTCCCTATCTACTTCCTTAACCACCAGATCC
>NW_015631735.1:740-961 GCF_001515625.1 Sinocyclocheilus rhinocerous
TCGCACATGATCTGGTGGACGGGTTGGAGACGGCTCGTCCTATCTCCACCCGTGTTGCTGCTGCGGCCATCTTTCTCTGAGGAGATTGATGTTGTTTGTGTGACTGAGCGGCTCGTGCGCTGCCGAGGCAACGCTTATGTATATTACATCAGTTTTTGATGTGGATCTTAGTCACTAGACCCTATTTACTCCTCTGGTTGTTTGACTGCATTTAATTCTGA
>NW_015631736.1:0-486 GCF_001515625.1 Sinocyclocheilus rhinocerous
GGAGTTAAAGATTGAATCGCTACAAAGGGACCGTAAATCCAAAGTTAATAAAATAAAAAATGTGATTTCTTCAATGAAAGAGCTTATGCAAAATGATGAAAATTCATCAAAAGTTTATTCTTTACTGGAAACACTGAAGCCTTTGATGGATGATGTCACTTTGTTGCATGAGAGTGTGATTCCTTTACTTCCCGCTGAGGAACAAACAAAGCAAAATGAATGGTATGGCTCAGTTTTACGGTTTAACAAGGGTTTCATTGAAGATGTGGAGAAATGGCTGCATGATCTTACATTCTTTAAGAAAACTCTATCTGCTCCAGCCACAGCAGCAGTGTCTGAACAGAGTAACGAATGTTTTGGGTCACCTCAGTCTGCTGTAGATGCAACACCGTCAAAGACCATGACTGTTGAAAATTCATCTTCAAATGATAAATTGCCTGTTGTCACATCCTCTGATTGTGCAAATCCACAAAGGATTCTGAATCA
>NW_015631737.1:0-1721 GCF_001515625.1 Sinocyclocheilus rhinocerous
TGTATGTGTGTTTTAGCTTAGTTTTAATGTAATCTAGAACAGCCAATAAATTCGTTTTTCATTTATAAAGAATCATTGTCTGGTGTCGTATAATTTTAAAGTCAAACCTTGCCAAGATCACGTTACCTCGCTAGGAGCTTACAAATTATCATAATTGTATTGACCTGTGGCCAAGGAAAATACACATAGTCAGATGGTTAAGATACATGAACATTAACGTCTCGCTGGACGACCGTTGATAAGGTGTAAACTATTAAAATTTGAAATCAGCTCTAATCAGGTTGACTTCGAATTTTCAGATTCGAGTCCTTTCAAACCCTGAATGAATTAATAATAATTAATTCCCTAAAATTAAGTAATCAGACATTACAGAGCTCAAATGACATTCATAATCGGCCTGGCAGTAGTGTGTTGTTCACGGCTTCACAGAATGAACCGGTTCGCGAGTGGAACTGAAAGTCTTACCGTTACTTGTGGGCTGATAGAAGGGTTTTCTCCTTTGTCATTGCTAGTTTTTAAAAGTCTTTTTTTTTCCGCAGAATTATGCATTTCTGCAGTTTTCTAACATTTTCTAAAACACAGCTGCAAATTACAGTCCAACTGAATGGGTGAACGTCTTTCAGCCAGGTTTCCGTGAAACACAGAGCAGCAGAGTTTGAAAAATCCTTATTTGTCCGGGAGAGCAGAAGGAGCTCGTCCGTTTTGTTGGGTAGAGAGCGGAGATTGGCCAGATGGATGCTAGGCAACGGCGTCCTGAATCCGCGCTGCCTGAGCTTCACGAGCGCGCTGGCTCTCTTCCCCCGTCTGCACTTCCTGAAGCGTTTGATCAGCGCCGCAGCTCCCCCGACAACAATGTCCAGCAAAACATCAGAATAATCGAAAACCGGTGAAATATCGGGTGGTGTGTACTTCCGAATGTCCAGCAATTCGTCTCTGGTGAAACTGATTGCAGGGATATAACTAAAGACAGGACGAACTAACAAAAACATAAAAACAACTGCGGGGCAATGCCACGGAGGCAGTCATCAGCGTCGGCACCATCTTCGATCCCTCGTATCGATATAGTAGTAAAAGGTAGAGTAGTAAAAGGGCAAGTTAGCTGTTGCATAACAGCCCCAGTGGCCTAATGGATAAGGCACTGGCCTCCTAAGCCAGGGATTGTGGGTTTGAGTCCCTTCTGGGGTGACGTACTGTACAGCAGAGTTGCACAGCGGAAGCTTGCTGGGCCCATAACCCAGAGGTTGATAGATTGAAACCATCCTCTGCAAAGACTTTTTAGCTTCTAGAAAATGCCTGAGCCCCCCAAAAAGGGGCAACATCCACAGCCTGATCTTAAAATGCTGAGGCTGCTTTGTCCTCTCATAGAAGTTGTTCATCCAGAAGACTCTGTCTGTCTATTTTAAAGGCATCCTGAATGAGATGGAGAAGTAAAACGGCAAGTTAGCTATTGCATAACAGCCCCAGTGGCCTATTGGATAATGCACTGGCCTCCTAAGTCAGGGATTGTGGGTTTGAGTACCATCTGGGTTGATGTACAGCAGAGTGGCGCAGCGGAAGAGTGCTGGGCCCATAACCCAGAGGTCGATGGATCGAAACTGTCCTCTGCTAAGCCTTTTTAACTTCTAGAAAATGCCTGAGCCCCAAAAAAAGGGGCAACATTCAAAGCCTGGTCTTGAAATGCTGAGGCAACTTGGTCCTCTCATAGATGTTGTTCATCCAGA
>NW_015631738.1:0-425 GCF_001515625.1 Sinocyclocheilus rhinocerous
ATGAATCATAACCAGTTATAATTCGTCATAAATATTTCCCTTGTTTGAGCTTGAAATTACTACACATACAATAAATTGCAAGTGGGACATGTATCCATCTGCCATTTATTGAATGGGATAGCTATAGTAGTTTAGTGGGATGATTGTCCACTAACCACTTAAAGCATTTCCATACAATAAATTGCAAGTGGGATCTATGTCCATTTGCAATTTATTGAATGGTATCCCTATAATAGGTTAGTTGGATGTTTGTCCACCAATCTATTAAACCAAAACCATACAATATATTGCAAGCGGGATCAGTGTCCATTTGCAATTTATGTAATGGGAACACTATAATAGCTTAAAACCATACCAAGTGTGATCTGTGTCCATTTGCAATTTATGGAATGGGAACACTATAATAGGCTCACTGGGCTCACTGG
>NW_015631738.1:4942-9793 GCF_001515625.1 Sinocyclocheilus rhinocerous
CATACAATAAATTGCAAGTGGGACATGTATCCATCTGCCATTTATTGAATGGGATAGCTATAGTAGTTTAGTGGGATGATTGTCCACTAACCACTTAAAGCATTTCCATACAATAAATTGCAAGTGGGATCTATGTCCATTTGCAATTTATTGAATGGTATCCCTATAATAGGTTAGTTGGATGTTTGTCCACCAATCTATTAAACCAAAACCATACAATATATTGCAAGCGGGATCAGTGTCCATTTGCAATTTATGTAATGGGAACACTATAATAGCTTTGTGGGATGAATGTCCATCCAACCTATTAATCCAATACCATTCAATAAGTTGCACGTGGGATCGGTGTCCATTTGCAATTTACTGAATGGGATCGCTATAATGGGTTAGTGGGATGTTTGTCCACCAATCTATTAAACCAAAACCATACAATAAATTGCAAGTGTGATCTGTGTCCATTTGCAATTTATGGAATGGGAACACTATAATAGGCTCACTGGATGATTTTATCCCCCTGACCTAAGTTTATCCAATACAATAAATTGCAAGTGGGATCTGTGTCCATTTACAATTTATTGAATGGGATTGCTATAAAATTTAGTGGGATGATTGTCCACCAATCCATTTAACCGATCCCATTCAATAAATGGGAAATGGACACCTATCCCACTTGCCCTCTATTGAGTGACGTGTCCATTTCTAATTTATTTAATGGGGCCCAGATAGTGTTTTTTTTGGACGTTTTAAATCAAGGCCCATTCATGATAAAAAAAATATATTTTACTGCACTCAGCAGGTCCCCCTGAGTCCGTGGTACCCAGTTTCGTCCCAAAATTCCACTGTCCACGAAACCACTATTTCAGACAATGGAATAAATTGCAAGTGGGATCTCGATATCTCAGCTCTGAAAAAGGTTAGACAGCTAGAACTTGCATTCCTTTCTTAGTCTCAGTGCCTTCTATCAGAAACCAGAGTTTCAAGAAGATTGAAGAAACTTTTTTTTTCGACCAAAAAAAAACTATAATGTTTTGTAACTATAATGTACCCTTTGGTTTTTTTCGGTAGAAAAAAAAATGTTTCTCCAATCTTCTTGAAACTCTGGTTTCTGATAGAGGGCACTGAGACTAAGACAGGAATGCAAGTTTGGAGGCTCTAGAGCCTTCCAGGGCTGAGATATGGAGATCCCACTTGCAATTTATGCCATTATAGAAAATAATGGGTCCGTGAACAGTGGAATTTTGAGATGAAACTGGGTGATGTGGACTCAGGGGGACCTGCTGAGTGCAGTTAAATATTTTTTTATCATGAATGCATCTTGATTTAAAATGTCCAAATAAACACTATCTGGAGCCCATGCAATTCTGAAGTCTGAATTGGGACAATACATAGTAGATAAGTGGACAGTCATCCCATTTGCAATTTATTCAGTGGGATGTGAGAGTTGAAAACAGGAAGTATGTCCACCTGCAATTTATTTAATGGGCCTTCTGTACTGGTCCCGTGGACACATGTGAATAAAGTGTATTTTTCATAAGCATGAGTGATACTGTTGATGAAACCAACTCTACTGTACTCAGCAAACTCAGTGGAAACCATTCATGTCAGTTTCATGTCATAATAGTGTTGAATTTGCATAAAAATTATGTAGAATTGAAAAGATCCCACCTGCAACGTATTTAATGGGCCTTCTGTACAGGGCCCATGGACAAATGTGAATAAAGTGTATTTTTCATAAGTATGAGTGATATTGTTTATGAGAACACCTCTACTGGAAGCAGGACACCCCAAAGAACCCATTCATGCAACTTTCATGTCATAAAATAGTGTAATATGCATAAAAAATGAATGTCCATGGAACCACTATATAGGGCCCACTGAATAAATTGGAAATGGGATGTTTCTTTATGTTAGATTAAAAATAACATTCATATTGGGGCCAGGGCCTAGGGGCATCGAATGCTTGAGCGTGGGGCCCTGATGTACGATGTGGAAAAGGGCCAAAGTCCTCAGCGTTTGGGAAGACTTTTAAAAAAAAATCAGCAAAAATATTCAGTGAAAAATACAGACATGTGCTCGTCCCTTTTCGGACCTTTTGACCCCTAAGCAAGGTCGTAGGGCCACCAAACTTTTCCACCTGCTCGAGGGGCTCCCCTTGAGAAAAAGATTTCGAATTCGGCTCAATCGGACCCTTCTGAGCCGTGTCCGCGAACTCTCTATGGTAAGCCCATTCAAATAAATTGAGAGCGGGACTTTTTTAGGGAGGTCCCACGGGGCCCAAATCGCACAGAGAGTTGCCTCAGGAGCCCCAGAGTGATGTGATAAAGGGGCCTGGGCCTGGGACCCCAAAAAGTATTTTTTCAAATTTTTTATCCATTTCTCTGTATGCCATTGAAGTCAATGGGAGAGGCCTAGAAACAGGCCCGATTTCAGTGAGTCACGCGGCCGGACTTAAAAGGCTTAGGAAGCCACCAGGTCCCTCAAACTCAGGAGCCAGAATGGAGGGCCCACGATGGTGGTGCGTGCTGAGTTTCGAGGCTCAGTGACCTTCCGTCTCCCTACGGGAGGCGTCCCGCTTCCCATTTAAACGCATAACTGTTTCGTGGACACGTGGTCCCTTTTTTGACCTTTTGACCCCTGAACGAGTTTGTAGGCTCACCAAACTTTTCCGCCCACTAAAGGGACCCCGAATGAGATGCAAATGGCGCCCTCTAGTCAATCGGCCCTTTCGGTCCACGAAACCGCTAGGCCAAACCAATTAAAATAAGTGGCAAGTGGGATTTATTTAGAAAAGTCCCAGGGGGCCCAAATCACACACGCAGTTGCGTCAGGAGCCCTGGAGTGAAGTGGTGGAAGGGCCCAGGCCTGGGGCCCTAAAAAGTATTTTTCCAGATTTTTCATCCAGCTCTCTGTCTGCCATTGAAGTCAATGGGAGAGGCCTAGAAACAGGCCCGATTTCAGTGAGACACGCGGCCGGACTTAAAAGGCTTAGGAAGCCACCAGGGCCCTCAAACTCGGGAGCCCGAACAGGGGGCCCACGACAGCGGTGCGTGCCGAGTTTTGAGGCTCAGTGACCTTTCGTCTCCATACGGGAGATGTCCCGCTTCCCATGTAAACGCGTAACTGTTTCGTGGACACGTGGTCCCTTTTTTGACCTTTTGACCCCTGAACGAGTTCGTAGGGTCACCAAACTTTTCCGCCTGCTAAAGGGACCCCTGACGATACGCAAATGGCGCCCTCTAGAGCGACGTACCGAGGGCCCCCGGTCCTAATGTTGAAGGAAATTTTTTTGGGCCTTTGCACAAAATCTCTGCTGCAGGCCTCTCTGTCTTATACCCACTCAGAGCCTTTTGAGTGATTTTTTTGGTCAGGAGAGGAGCTTTTCAGAAGATCCTATGGCTTTGAGCTTCGGGGCCGTGAGCTTCGGGGCCCCTGAGACGATACGCAAATGGCGCCCTCTAGTCAATCGGCCCTTTTGGAGTTGTGTCCACGAAACCGCTAGGCCAAACCAATTCAAATAAATGGAGAGTGGGATTTTTTTAGAAAGGTGTTAGCAGTCCCAAATTTGACAGGGGGGTTTGTGGGGCCCCCCCAAAGTGCTCCATCTAGAGTGCTCCATCAAGGAGTCGCTCCGGCACAATAGTGGAGAAGTGGACAAATAGAGTGTCCGTGGGACCTGGGTCGCAGGGGCAAACAGTCAGCGGGGGTCAAGGAGACGTTCCGGCACAATAGCGGTGAAATGGACAAATAGTCGGTTCGTGGGATGGGGCCCCTAGCCCAAGTGACCCCCATGTACCCGTTAGAGAGATGGACAAATAGTACTTTGGTGGGACATACAGGCCCCTGGGGTAAGAGTCCCATCCATTCACTCAAATGGAGAAAGGACAAATAGTAGGGTTTTGGGAGCGACTACCCCATTTACCCCTAAAAATGATTGAAAATGGACATTTAAAGGGTCCATGAACGGGGGGAGGGGTCAACAGGTGAGTGTCACCCCCTATAGGTGTCCAAAACCCTCCTACTCCGGGGGAAGCAAATCGGAGCACGCGGAATTTGGGGTAAGCAGAAACCTCCCAATCGTCCTTTAAATAACAGGCTAACGGGATCCAAATCCACCCTACAGTCCCTTCGGGTAATTATGCATCCATTGGCAATTTATAAGAATAGGCCTTTTTCCGTGAACCCTTTAAATGTAATTTTTCTCTCACGCAACTAACCTGTCTGTACTTACCCTCAGATGCTCCAGCGCTCTTTTGATCCTGTTCTCCTCGACTCCTGCACAAATCCTGATCAACCTGCAAAAGACACAACAACAGTCACCTCAGATAAGAACCCAAGAACTATTCAACGTGTTTCTACTCACCTCCTCACCGTTCCAGCCATTACATCCTGCAGCTCATTCAATAAACATACCTGTTATTGCTCTAATCCCTTGTCTCCGGGCTTGTGTTGTGACACATGCTTAATTGCATGTTAAGTGTATTTCAAGAAAATGCTTAATTATAAATTATAAACAAAATGCTTAATGACTTAATGTGTTCATATTCTGGGCCCATCTGACTTAATACATTAGGTCACATTAGGTTAAGCTTGTTTCATGTTAAGCGTGTATCAGTATTATCAAACTTTATTATTTTATGAAATAAATAGTGCAATAATACTATTTTTACTATTATAAATTATTAGATTTTTTTATAGTTATATTTAATCGGTCACATTAGTGTGAGCACCAAACCAAATCTCCAGGTGCTCTCATGAGAACCAGACTGAAAAACTTATGTGCACCCCTGTGTGTGTGTGTGTATATACAGTGGGTACGGAAAGTATTCAGACCCCCTTAAATTTTTCACTCTT
>NW_015631738.1:9820-19160 GCF_001515625.1 Sinocyclocheilus rhinocerous
TTATATTTATTTTATAATTAATATAACATTTATTTTTAAATGATTATATGATTATCATAATTAGATATTTTTGCAACAAACACAGAAGAAACATATTATTTCTGGCATCTCATCTGTAGCCCCAATATCATTGCTTGTGATTTGCTTTGTATAATAAGGTATACAGTTACATTTGGATTATTAGAGAAAATCAAAATGTATTTTGAGAGAGCACACAGGTTACCTGGTTGGTCACAAACAATCATCTTCTCCAAGAATGCTAATTATGAAGCTTTTGAACTTTTGAGTTAACATCAGAGTGATGCGAACTGCCATGGCTAAAGGCAAGATTATGTACGGGGAGCAAAAGGGTTAGGTTTTTTCCTGATCTCTCGGTGGAGTTTCTTCATCAAAGGAAGCGTTTGGTTGGGGTAAAACTCACATACTGTTCATCAGTATGACAACTGATGGACAGGTGCATGAGCCTGAAGACCCAGTAGATGCCGAAAAGTTTCTACAGAGAATACAAAGAGCAGGTGATGCGTAGGGGACTTAAACTCTCCTCAATTAGTGATACCCGGTGGGATATGACATTGCTTTTTCCACAATTCTGTAGATTTCCTAATCCCACTTGGGTATGGTTTCACGCTCGCTTTCAATATTAGTCATTAGTATTATTATTTGTCTCTATTTTTCCTTTATGCTGTTACACCATTGTTGGGTCAATTTTTCCATTCAATGGTATGTGCTGTTTTCCTTTTTTTCCCCTTAACCTAATGGTTGTAGACTATACTATTATTGAGTAAGAAATATGGTACCAGGCTCATTTGTGTTAAATATATCAGTAATTTAAAAGACATGGTTTAAAGTTTAAATATTTTATTTTATAAAATTTGTAATAATGCAAGGAGATTCACATGTCTCCTATTTGTTGTAGACAAAATAGAGACCACTGGTATGCCAGCCGCTCGCACTGACATCAGTGGTGGGTCCATCACACTGGCAATCATTCTTGTCAGTCCTGGACCAAGCTCCGCATTTGCAGGTTTACACACACATTATTTCTCTATATAAATAACATTGATAGTAACGTGTCTAAAGGAACATTTCATTTTTATGCAGATGACACTGTACTGTATTGCTCAGCACCCACCGCAGACCAGGCTCTTTCCCAATTACAACTTGATTTTAACACGCTCCAACAGAATCTTTATGATTTAAAACTTGTTTTAAATGCTGAAAAAACAAAAGTCATGCTTTTTTCAAATTTGAAATCCAAATCAAATCTGCCTTCAATCCTCACTTCCCAGGGAACGAAGATTGAATGTGTCTCTAAATACAGATATCTTGGTATTTTAATAGATGAATCTCTTTCTTTTACCTTTCATATTCAGCAGCTAGCAAAAAGATTAAAACTTAAATTAGGGTTTTATTTTAGAATCAAATCCTGCCTTTCGTTCGAATCTAGAAAGAGGCTGGTTGCTGCCACTTTTATGTCTATACTTGACTATGGTGATGTTTTATACATGCATGCTTCGTCTCAAAGTTTACATGCACTGGACACTGTATACAATGGAGCTCTGAGGTTCATCACTGTTTTTAAAGTCCTCACTCACCATTGTGAACTGTATGATCATGTTGGATGGCCTTCTCTATCAATGCGGAGACTTCAACATTGGTATGTCTTCATATACAAAGATATTTTAGGTCTACTTCCATCCTACCTTCTGACCTACATCAGTGTAAATAATACTGGGACTTACAATCTTCGTTCACAGGATTTTTTCCTTCTGTCTGTTCCAAAGGTTAGAACTGAGCTGGGAAAAAAGGCTTTTAGGTATGCTAGGATCTTTTCCTTCTGTCTGTTCCAAAGGTTAGAACTGAGCTGGGAAAAAAGGCGTTTAAGTATGCTGCTCCCTCTTCATGGAACAAATTACAGAAATCTATGAAAATTAATACGCTGGTCTCATTGGTCGCTTTTAAGAGGATGTTAACTGACAAAATCAAAAAAGTATTTTGAGAGAGCACACAGGTTAGCTGGTTGGTCACAAACAATCATCTTCTCCAAGAATGTTAATTATGAAGCTTTTGAACTTTCGAGTTAACGTCAGAGTGATGCGAACTGCCATGGCTAAAGGCAAGATTATGTACGGGGAGCAAGAGGTTAGTTTTTTTTCTTCTTCTGATCTCTTGGTGGAGTTTCTTCATCAAAGGAAGCATTTTTATGGAGTAAAACTCACATACTGTCCATCAGTATGACAACTGATGGACAGGTACATGCGTTTGAAGACCCAGCAGATGCCGAAAAGTTACTATAGGGAATACAAAGAGCAGGTGATGCAAAAAGATGCAAAGAGCAAACTCTGCTCAATTATTGATACCTGGTGGGATATGACATTGCTTTTTTTCTCAGTTCTGTAGATTTCCTAATCCCACTTGGGTATGGTTTCACGCTTACTCTCAATATTAGTCATTAGTATTATTATTTGTTATTTTTAATTTTTTTTTATTAATTATTATTTAAATTTATTTGATATTTATTAGTAAAAATAAGCACAAATATGCAAATAACAAACAATAGGACTAATACAATTTAGAAAAGATTTAAAAGAAATAAAGATTATTATAAATATCCTTTATGTTATTCATGTACTGTAGTCTAACAGCAGCATTTTAGTAAGAAATAACAGAAATTGAATAATCAAATGTAAAATAAAGCTGCATATAGTCTTAATGAATTAAATGTAGACTGATCAATGTTAAAGCTACTTAAGTAATTCAGTCAGGAGTTATTTTCTCTTCGTCTTATTGTCTGATTACAATTAAGGATATTGACAACAGCAGGTATGTTAGGCTGCTGTCACTTTAAGACACATACATGGTTCCAATATATCAATCCATATTTCTTCTAATTTCTTATTTTACATTTACATTTACATTTAGTCATTTAGTCATTTAGCAGACGCTTTTATCCAAAGCGACTTACAAATGAGGACAATAAAAGCAGTCAAAACTAACAAAAGAGCAACAATGTATCAGTGCAAATGTCAAGTCTCGGTTAGCCTAACGCAGTACACGTAGCAAGGTGTGTATATATATATATATATTATACACACACATAAACACACACACATATACACACACACACACAAACAAAGAAAAACAAGTAGATAGAATAGAAAAAATAGAAAAGAAGGGAAACCGGTCTGTAGTTCTCTGAAAGAGTTGGGTTAAGAGTGGGTTTCTTAAGAAGTGGGGTTATGCGAGCCTGTTTAAATGTTGAGGGAAAAACACCAGTGTGAAGGGATGTGTTAACGATGTGAGTGAGTGCAGGTACAACGGAAGGAGAAATGGCTTGAAGGAGATGAGATGGAATAGGATCAAGCGGACAAGTAGTAGGATGATTGGAAAGGATGAGTTTAGAGACTTCTGCCTCAGAGAGTGGCGAGAAGGATGAAAACGAGTGTATGTTTGCTGGTAAGATGCGTTTGACAGTTTGTGGTCAGGCAAATTGTGCACGGAGGTTTGTAATTTTATTAATGAAGAATGTCGTCAGCTGTTAGAGTTGATGAAGGAGGGGGAGGAGGAGGACAAAGGAGGGAGGAAAATGTTTTAAAAAGCATGCGAGAGTTAGGCGTATTATTATATTTTCACTTAAGACATAACCAAATGTTTTTACGTGAATACTATCAAGCATATCTATGCTTCATTTTTATTGATGTTTCTTTAGCACTCCAGCCCATCAAAAATTAAGCAGTCCTGGGAAACAATATATATTGTCATGCTACCTAGTCCTACTCAAGAGGATGCTCAAGAAACCCTTGTTATTAGTAATTACCGTTAAGTGAACTGCAGCCAGCAACTTACTGCTCGTGCTCATGCACACACTCCAAAGTTATGTGAGTGAGCTGCGGCCAAGACAGTGAGTGAACGTGTTTCACCAACATCATGTCGACAGATGAAGTTCCTTATATTTACACCGTTATTATCATTTAATTTGGATTTTCTTGGCAAAACTGCCATGAGTCCTTCACATAAAAATCAGTCAACAGGTAAGTGAGGAAGCTCAACCTGCCACAGGAGCTGCTCACACAGTTCTACTCGGCCGTCATTGAGTCTGTCCTGTGCACTTCAACTGTCAGCTAATGTCTGCTACCAAATCAGACATCAGAAGACTACCACGGACAGTCAGGACTGCTGAGAGAATCATTGGTGCCCCCCTGCCCACCCTTCAAGATCTTTACACCTCCAGAGTGAGGAAAAGGGCTGACAAAATCACTCTGGACCCCTCACACCCAGCAGACTTCCTCTTTGAACTGTTGCCTTCTGGCTGGCGCTACAGAGCACTGAGCACCAAAACAGCCAGACACAAGAATAGCTTTTCCTCCAGGCCATATTCCACCTGAACAACACAAGAAACATCTGAGGACTGTACATCTGTAAATAACTCATCAAAACTTTCATCTGTAAGTAGCACATACACATTTCTGTCTATTGACATTTTGATTTCCTCTATATTTTATTACTATATTGTTATTTATAATTTATTGTCTATTCTCTTTATTAATGGTGTTTTTTTTTTTTTTACCTTAAATTATATGTATGTCTGCACTATGTCTGTACTTTCTGTACTGGAACCTCCTGACACCAAGATGAATTCCTTGTGTGTGTAAATACACTTGTCAATAAAGCTCTTTCTGATTCTGATTTATATCATTTTAAATGTTTCGTTACATGCTGTTCACACATTGGCAATAACCAAAGTGATTAATACTTGAAAATGCTTTCATATAGCCTCCTTAAAAATTGTATTTCGTCCATAGAAACAAGTAGTTAACATTAGCTAGCAAGCAAATTCACAAGTTCTAGAGCAGCACAGCTATTTAAAAATTGCTATTTTCTTCTGTCCTGTAATGACATTCAGTGAGCAATATCTGATAGTACATATTTTAGTACCTACAATGCTAGACATTTCAAAGGGTTTTTACAGTAAGTGTTGCCAGTAAGTTACTGTAATTAAGATTTACAGTAGCACACTGTATTTGGTTTACAGTTGCAAACTGTACTGTTTATAGTAAATTACTGTAAAAAAATGCAGTTCATCAGTATACTACTGTAATTAATTCATTTCAATATATTTCATTAGATTTTATAATTTTTTATATAGAATTCATTTTATTTTTACCCTACATACCCAGCTAACAATTTTAATTAAAACAGACACAATAATTACAAAATATATAAATTATAATAATATTTAAAATATTGCATGTATAACACATAAATACAGTCTTCCAATGCTGGAATAGTGCATCTTCGTTTCTCCTGTCTTAGGACATTTTGCAGTGCATTATGTTGTATCATCTGGATTTATCCTAACAAAGAATCTTTAGGCAACAGAAACATAATGGGGAAAAAAGATAAGCAGCCAAAGAATACAAAAATATAACGTTCTTTAAACATTTGTTTATAATATTCTAAGTACGTTAAAATGTCCAGTTTTCTTGTTGTTATAATAACATTATTTAAAGGTTACCAAAACGTTTTGTATAACGTTTGACTAACTTCATTTCCTACCAAAATATAACGTTCTTTAAACATTTGTTTATAATATTCTAAGAACGTTAAAATGTCCAGTTTTCGTTGTTATAATAACATTATTTAAAGGTTACCAAAACGTTTTGTATAACGTTTGACTAACTTTATTTCCTACCAAAATATAACGTTCTTTAAACATTTGTTTTCAATATTATAAAAATGTTATACTGTCCAGTTTCTAACGTTATTAAAACGTTATTTTTAGGTTACAAATACACTTCTTACAACATTCTCCTAACTTTATTTTCACCCAAAAAGCAACGTTCTTTGAACCCTTATTTTTAATATTCTAAGAAATTTAAAATATCCAGTTAATTAACCATGTTTAGAACATTAATAAAAGGTTACAAAACCGTTTGTTACAACATTCTTCAAACTTTATTTTCACTCAAAATGTAACCATTAATATTGAACATTAACAATCTGAACATTAATTTTTTAATAGTCTAAAAGGTTCTGAATTCAAGTTACATATTAACTTTGGTAACTAAGTTGTAAGCAAATGTTTCTAAATAACAAAAACCTAAAAGCTAAAAGTTAAACTTACAACTAATGTAAAATTGCCTTATAAACATTGAAACTTATTTAAATATTAAAATATGCATGAACATTTCACAAGAAACATTAAACATGTATTAGGCCAAATACAGGTAAAATGCACCCCAGAAAAAAGCAGAGGACGATTCCGTCCTTTTTTCAAACACACACTGTAAGTATGTGTTATGTCGCGATGACACGAATCGTAATCAAATTTCCATGCTATGATTTAACCTACTGTAACATCGCGTCTACACGGGATGCAAGCGATGCAATCATGCGACGCGACAAAAGACAGTAGAACCCGTTAAGAACCTCGTCACGTCGCGCCGGATCCAGTGTGTGTTAAATGCTCTCCTACTTGTCGCTTTGGATAAAAGCGTCTGCTAAATGAGACATAACTGATTATTGGGTTCTGCTGTCTGTTGTCACGTCGTGCTGCTCGCGTACGGAGTAGAATTATCCTTTCCCAATAAACAAAGTTGTTTTGCACTGAATACTTATATTTTAATACTTTATCATATTTTAGTACTTAATTAATGTATTTACTTTGTACATTATGTACATAACTGTTTGTCTTTGAGGGTCTCATCACCTGACAACTGCCCCGGTGCAATGCTTTCGCTTCGGAGCCGAGCGACAACATCGTTCTGCTCTATGTTTATTTAGAGAACTACGAGAACTACGAGCTCTCGGAAGCTTTCTGTGTTGGCGGGACGGCGCTTCAGCGGTGGTCGTTCCAGTGTCGAGTGGGTTGCGCACTTCAGGCTGCACTACCCCCTGTCGTGTTGCAAAGCGGCCATCTCCCCTGTGCGCCTCAGCACTAAAAGAGCATTTCCTAAAAAGAGCAAATTTCTCTAAAAGAGCTACACGGGTGCGTCTTTATAAAGACGACGGATCGTCCTTATAAGGATGCCGTTTCACCCGTGCGTTTCTGGGTGCGGTCGTTACCTGGCACCGGGTGATGGTCACGATCGCTGCCTCACGTGTCTGGGCATTAAGCACGCTGAGGTGGCCTTCGTGGATGAGTCATGTTCTCATTGAGGGAACATGACCATCTCGGAGCTGCGAACCAGGCTCCGCTACCTGCGAGGGGGCGGAGTCCCGTTGCCGATGCCGCGATCTGGGGCTCGTTCTGGCGGAAAGCAGACGAGAACCACTTCCAGCAGTAGCGCGGGCGGTTTGAGGGTTACAGTGATGGCAAACCCCGCAGGGAACCAACCCTCTGAGGACCATCACTCCTCTTGCTCCTCCGATCCAGTGGAGCGACCCACGGAACGCGCTGGACCCTCTTTAAAGAGCGTACCAGCGGTATCCAGTGGACCTCCCCCCGACCAGATGTCGATCTCAGCATCGGAGGGAGAGCTGTCCGATGAGGATTCGGCCACGCTGCCGCCCTCCGGGACGGTGGCAAAGCCTGAATCGGATCCGGAGATGACAGCTATGCTTTCCCGGGCCGCCGAAAGGGTCGGGCTCGAGTGGAAACCTCCACCGCGTCCCGAGCCCTCAAGGCTGGATGATTGGTTTCTCGGGGTGGCTCGCGCTGGTTCTCAGCGCCCCCCCGGTGCCTTTCTTCCCGGAGGTGCATGACGAGCTCACCAGGTCGTGGACGGCACCTTTTACTGCCAGAAACCGGCCGGCGGGCTCCTCCTCCCTCACCACCCTCGACGGCGGTGCAGCGAAGGGGTATTCGGCGATCCCCCCGGTGGAGCGGGCGGTAGCGATGCAATTGTGTCCTAAGTCCGCCTCCTCCTGGCGGGGAGACCCGGTACTTCCTTCCCGGGCCTGTAGGCATTCGTCTGGTCTAACCGGCAGTGCCTATACGGCTTGCGGGGAAGCTGCTTCCGCCTTACACGCTATGGCGTTACTGCAGGTGCACCAGGCTAAGGCACTGAAGGACCTGCACGAGGGTGGTCACGATCCGGAAGTTCTGAAAGAGCTCCGAACCGCCACTGACCTCGCGCTCCGAGAAACGAAGGTCACCGCGAGTTCTCTGGGTCGTGCGATGTCCACGCTTGTGGTCCAGGAGCGCCATCTCTGGCTGTGTCTGGCAGACATGAGGGACACCGACAAGGTTCGGTTCCTCAATTCCCCTGTGTCCCAGACCGGCCTCTTCGGCGACGCAGTCGAGAGCTTTGCCCAGCAGTTCTCGGCTGCCCAGAAGCAGACTGAGGCGATCCGACACATCCTGCCCCGGCGGGCAGCTGCTGCCTCCACCCGTCCGCCGGCTGCAGCGCAGCAGGGATGCTACTCAGTGGTAAACATGGCCCTGTTCCAACTTTGAGACATGTTGCTAACATCAAAATCAAAAATACCTTATTTTTATGGGTTTAAAAGATTCGTAAATCACTGCATTCAGTATTAATTTTTATTTCAGTTGATATCTGTGAGCAGGGGCATAGCATCTGTGGGGGACGTGGGGGACACGTCCCCCGCACTGTTAGAAACAGGTGATTCTGTCCCCCACACTTTTTTTGACCCACCGCCAATATTTACCCCCCGTGTTCTCTGATTTGTTACTTAGATTTGAGTGAACTAACATTCAGCCAATCACAAGGCGGATCATCTTAGGTGCGTTTGCCATGAGCTTCAAATCTCCCGTTGCTCTCGTGATTTCTTTCATTCATTCACTTCTTTGCTCTGTGGCGGTCTGGGGTAAAATGCACCCCAGAAAAAAGCAGAGGACGATTCCGTCCTTTTTTCAAACACACACTGTAAGTATGTGTTATGTCGCGATGACACGAATCGTAATCAAATTTCCATGCTATGATTTAACCTACTGTAACATCGCGTCTACACTGGATGCAAGCGATGCAATCATGCGACGCGACAAAAGACAATAGAACCCATTAAGAACCTCGTCACGTCGCGCCGGATCCAGTGTGTGTTAAATGCTCTCCTACTTGTCGCTTTGGATAAAAGCGTCTGCTAAATGAGACATAACTGATTATTGGGTTCTGCTGTCTGTTGTCGCATCGTGCTGCTCGCGTACGGAGTAGAATTATCCTTTCCCAATAAACAAAGTTGTTTTGCACTGAATACGTATATTTTAATACTTTATCATATTTTAGTACTTAATTAATGTATTTACTTTGTACATTATGTACATAACTGTTTGTCTTTGAGGGTCTCATCACCTGACAACTGCCCCAACACACACACACACTTTTAAAATGGCTGCTACGCCCCTATCTGTGAGTAATGGGCAAAGTCATTTCCTGACAAA
>NW_015631739.1:0-161 GCF_001515625.1 Sinocyclocheilus rhinocerous
TATAAGTCTGCGATCTGCCGTAAAGCAAGAAGAAGAAGAAGATGCCTCACGCGCCGGCTGTCGAGGATGCGCTCAGGACAGTTCAGACAGTTCAGACATTGCGGTGCATCAGAGGTAAAAAAACGATATAAATACTGTTCAGTTTCTTGCACAGACCGATC
>NW_015631739.1:356-925 GCF_001515625.1 Sinocyclocheilus rhinocerous
AAAAATCTTTGTTTGTGTTCTACTGAAGAAACAAAGTCACCTACATCTTGGATGCCCTGGGGGTAAGCAGATAAACATCAAAGTTTCATTTTTGGGTGAACTATACCTTTAATATCTTAAGTTATTTTGCATTTCAAGTAAATGGAACAAAAATACAACGTTTCTCACAAAAAAACGTCATATGAATTCAGAAGACTTAAAAACAATGCATTATGATGCTTCATTATGGTTTTTTTTGTTTGTTTTTTTTGGAGCCTGATCTCTTACTTTTATTGTATGGACAACAGAAACATCAATATTCTGCTTTTTTTATAACACCAACAAGAAAGAATATAATACTTGAAACAACATGAAGGTAAATAAATGATTAGTTTAACTTTTCTTTAAAATACGAACCGCCCAGTATTTGTTTATCTCTCCTTAAAAGTAGAGTTTAGGGCAGATGACCTCTAATAAGCGTGAAAAGTTTACATATCTGCAGTATTTCCAAATAAATACGGGAGGATGTTTTTTTCTCGGCAGTAGAGGTTCAGATTATGGCGTCTCTGGGGACGCTCTTCAAACACAAG
>NW_015631739.1:1157-1522 GCF_001515625.1 Sinocyclocheilus rhinocerous
CCAATTAAAGCAATAAGCCACTCAAGGCTGTGATTTAACCACACGTTATGGGTGTGAAACCAACTTAACCGCGGTAAAATCACTGTAAATCACTGCTTTTTAAAACAGTAAAAAAAAATTTAAACAGTATAAAACATCAATGTTAAATACATTACATTTGGTTATGGAAGCTTGTTTCTGTCACATAATTAAAAATATAAAAAGGTAATTGCAACTTTATCTCACAATTCAGACTTTTTTCTCACAATTGCAAGTTTATATCTCACAAGTTTGTCTTTTTTTCTCATAATTCTGAGTTTACATCTCATAATTCAGATTTATTTTTGTCTCTGCTACAGAATAAAGCAATAAAAAAGGGTAATTGT
>NW_015631740.1:0-1280 GCF_001515625.1 Sinocyclocheilus rhinocerous
GTTTGCTGTTTGGAAATTTCCTAAACAATTTCACAGGTATTAACAATGAATCAATGTAACTTGCCCAACACGTGAGGATACCATTTTGGACTTGTTTTATGGATCGATTAAAGGAGCTTACAAGTTACTTGGTAAACCACCTTTAGGAACTTCAGATCACAATACAGTATTACTTGTTCCTACATATAAAACTGTTTTGAAACATGAAAAGGCACAGTTAATTAAGATGAAGGACTGGTCTGAAGATGTGACGCTACATTTAAAAGGGTGTTTGGAATGTACAGATTAAACTCTTTTTATGGACTCTGGTTTTGACATTGATGAATTAACAGATGTAATTTGTAGTTATCTGACGTTTTGTGAGGAAATGTTAATACCTGTGAAATTGTTTAGGAAATTTCCAAACAGCAAACCGTGGGTCACAAAATCACTCAAGATTCTTCTCTTGAAATTAAGTGTGAAATTAAGAGGGCTAAATCAGCCTACAGGGAAAATCTTGAGGTAAAATTGCGAATGGGAAATTTAGGTTCTGATTGGGAGGGGATGTATTTAATAACAGGTCAGGTGGCGTACTCCTGACCCCTGGAGATGCTGCTGGCATGTTACCGCCATGCTATTTCTCTCGAGCACAAAGACTAAAACCCTCACGTGAGTTACATTCACAGCCAGCTCATCAAGTTTTACTGAACTCCTAAAGACCGTTCAGAAAGATTCATTTCTGTTCTGTATGACTGTAACATACCGTACATGCATTTGATATTGTACAGTGCAGATTGGTGATAATTAATCTTTAAAGGGGTCATATGATGCAATTTCAAGTTTTCCTTTCTCTTTGGAGTGTTACAAGCTGTTCGTGAATAGATAAGATCCTTAAAGTTGCAAAGTCTCAAACCCAAAGAGATATTCTTTATAAAAGTTAAGACTCGTCCACGCCCTCCTAAAACGCCTCGTTTAAACACGCGCCACATGTCTACGTCACTATGTGGGAAGATTTGCATACCACCGCCCAAATGTTCATGCAAAGAAAGACAACATAACTTATTCTCACTGTAGTATTGTTGCTGCCGCCGCCACCATGTCGTGGAGTGTGTGTGTGTTTCATTGTGAAAGCGAAACTACTTTGCATTTTATGGAGGATGAGGACTGTTTCCTGGGAGAGCAGACTACAATTCCGGTGTTCCGTTGAATTCAGTTCCCCTGTTTCCCCCTTCGGCGCGCATGCTGACCCTATACAGTCTATGATGCTGACAAATAATGCTGACTCACAGCCTGTAAGTACG
>NW_015631740.1:1393-3899 GCF_001515625.1 Sinocyclocheilus rhinocerous
TCATTTCTCTGATCACAAATGCAGACATGGTTTTATGTTTACGCGGCGCAATGCAAGGCGTAAAAAGACAATATAAATCATTATAATCAGTAATTATGTCCCCACTGGATGCAACAAATGCCTCGTTTGTAATGGGTTTTATTGGTTTTGTCTCGTTGAGCCGGGACATGGCATCACAGTATGGTGAGGGGCGTAACATTTCGATTGTAATATCAAAAGCGTGATCGGCGCGTGGGCGTGGTCACATTAGCGATAATGAAGGCGACGGCCAAGACTTGACATCGCGTTGGTTTCATACTGATTACTTTGTCACATAATATTTGTTTTCGTAATGACTTACTTCGTTTAAATGTAGACGTGTTAAGCTTTCTATAGATATATCTCTCATGTGTGTGTGTCAAATATTCGCTGAGTTTCAGTTCATTTTAGTGACGCGTTTCAAACAGATATGCGCGGAGAAGGAGACGGCTAAAAGCACACGCTGTATATTTTCTTTATTTTGCAAAAGCACAATGTTTTGTTGATATTGTGAGTGTACACAAATAAAAGTAGACCCTTTACAGATTGAAATGCTGTATTACTCTTATATGTACGATCAAGTATGAAGGAGCATTTTAGTTATTTTTGCTGTCATCATTCAAATCTGCAAAAAGTTCAGCTGGCGGAACTGTCGACCCCAGGAGGTTAAATGCAAGTACGTAGTTGTTAAGGCCACTTAATATAAAGTGGGTCCGTTGTTGTTGTTTTTGGTCAGACCACAAGTTAAAGTGTAAATGTGGATCATATCCAGTCTCTTTCAATCAATAACCCACATACAGTAATGTGTAAATTTGTACTTTTGAAATGGATATATGGCATACACAAGAAGTGAAGCCTTCTGCATTTCAGTACAGTAACTGTCATCCAAACTGTTGCCATAGTTTACATCAGGCAATACTAACATAGTGCACTGTTATATTGACAACATGACGAATGCATTTTGACTATCTTGTGTTTGAACAATGACACAAGGACTTTTCATTCTGATGACACTGATATGTTCATTGACAAATACTTACTTTTTAGAGATGAACTAAAGATTTTTAGTAAGTTACAGGCTTTTGCAGGAAATCCATTGTGTGGTGCTGTTTGTACGAATTGTTTTGAGAAATGCACACACTTCTTTGCAAATATTACAGTAAGGACGATTCGAGAAATGCACCAAATTGACTGAGAAAAACTGTATTCAGGTTTGAAACAATGGATCCAGAGAGACGTGAAGGAAGAGATCAAGGACAGCACAGAGGAGGAGGAAGAGGAGAAGGAGTAGGGAGTAGAGAAAGAAATTAAGGAAGAGGAAGAGTAGGAGGTGGAGAGGGAGTATGGAGAGGAAGAGGAGAAGGAGGAGGAGTAGTGAGTAGAGAAAGAAATGAAGGAAAAGGAAGAGTAGGAAGTGGAGAGGGAGTACGGAGAGGAGGAGGAAGTGGAGAAGGAGGAGGAGTAATGAGTAGAGAAAGAAATGAAGGAAGAGGAAGAGTAGGAAGTGGAGAGGGAGTACGGAGAGGAAGAGGAGGAGGAGTAATGAGTAGAGAAAGAAATGAAGTGTAAGGCATTTGCGAACATCACACAAATGAAAGAGGAATCTCCGCATTTCACCTAGAAACTAACATCTCTTCTCAAACCATATGAGAGTCGTAAAAGCTGAACCATGGTCAGCCCAGGCGCCAACTTTCTCAATTGAGTTCCTGTCTCTCTCTGCTTATCTTTACAAGAAACAACAAGAACTGACCCCCCCCCATCTGGATTCATTTAAGCAACAGAACGTCAGTAGGTTTCGTGACTGGCTTCAGCATAAATAAACCATCTAATGGACCACGGAACAAAGAACCTGGTATCTAGACAGAGTCCCGCACAGAATCGCACGGACCTCATGACCGCTTAACACATAAATTGATAATCCCGTCAACAAAAGAGACAATTTTATAGCTCCCTGTCCAGCAGGAGAAACTTGGCAGACTCTCAACTCTGACATGAGGATGACCTCAGGACACCTCCCCTTTTCCCCCTTTGCATTCCAAAGAAAAGGACGATTTCTGAGACAATCGTTGAAAATCATTGAAAGTATCGAAGCATAGATTCACAAATAATATGTTGTATGTCTTATAAATATATGCTTGATGTGTTCAGTTAAGCGGTGCAACTTTAATCAGTGATTATTACCCTTTTTAGGAAATAAGGTTATTAAAATGTGTGTAATATGTGAAGTTTAATCTTGAACGAATGGAAACGACAAATGCAGAATGTTGAAATGAAGTAAACTTTAATAGTATGTACAATACTTGCTTTTAAGAGACTTTATAGGAGTATTAACACAACTTTTATAGATGGTGTCCTCATGTGATGAATTGAAGCCTCTTGTTAATGTATGCACGCTCCGCCTCGCAAGAAGTCGATTGGAAGATCGCGTCGGGGGACGGACTTATGCAGCGGAACAAAACTCAATGCAGAACAGATTTGCTTGCTTGCT
>NW_015631740.1:5015-5379 GCF_001515625.1 Sinocyclocheilus rhinocerous
GGAGGAGGAGGAGGAGGGAGTAGAGAAAGAAATGAAGGAAGAGGAACTTTTAGAAGATGGCGGCGCGTTTACACGCTGCGGCTTCTCTCTCTCCCGACAGAAAGGTGTTTTCGTGTTTTTTGTGAGTCGCAGTGTTTTTGTACGTATTCTGTATGCGCGCGTTAGAGACAGATAGACGCGAGTCTATCTGTCTCTAACGCGTGCATACAGTCATGAGTTCCTGCTCGATGTCGGCAGAACCATATTTTTAGAGTTAAACTCTGCGCACGTCGAAGAGCTGCGGGATCTCGGTCTGCTCTGGAGGCCCACTCCATCACCGACTCCCACTACTGCATCTCGCCCACAGCGGAGGCGCCACAAGCGG
>NW_015631741.1:0-196 GCF_001515625.1 Sinocyclocheilus rhinocerous
GTCAGTGAGCAAGTGAACAAAACACCGCGTTTCAGCGATGACTCAGCTGAACGTCTCTGATTGGTCATTGCATTCATAAGCTCAACAGACTCGTGTGTGATTGGTTATAATGCAGCGCTGTACAAACGCTTCGGTCTCTGGCTCCGTGCCAGCCAAAGCGCGAACGCAGATTTGAATAGAAGCTGCAATAGCGACT
>NW_015631741.1:239-4481 GCF_001515625.1 Sinocyclocheilus rhinocerous
TCACATGATCCTTCAGAAATCATTATAATATGCTGATTTGGTGCTCAAGAATCATATCTTATTATCAATGTTGAAAACTTTGCTGCTTATTATTTTTAGTTAAATAGTTAAATATATGACATTTTAAAATTTTTTCAGGTTTATTGATAAATAAAGTTGAAAAGAACAGACTTAATTTGAAACAGAAATATTTTGTAACATTATAAATGTCTTTACTGTCACTTTGATCAGTTTATTGCATCCTTACTGAAAAAAAGTATTAATTTCATTTAAAAAAAAAAAAAAAAAAACTTCTGTCGGCCCCTTAAGTGCGTCGCCCACCGGGAAAATGCCCGGTATGCCCGATTACCAATCCAGCCCTGCTCGCATACATTAATTTATAAACACTCAAAGCTGTTAAACGCTGACAAACAATGTAGAAAGCAATGGATGAACAGACTGTTAATTACTTTATAGGCACGCACACAACTTTAGCAAAGATAAATCGCTACAGTACTGCTTTCCCGATCGGTCTAACTCAGTTCACACTAAGCCACATGAATAACCTGTGTGTGGCCTTTTTTACAAACATGAAACATCTTGTAATAATATCTCACAATGCTGAGCAGCTCAAGGAAAAGCGCTCTGAAAGCGCCTTCTCTCTGTTGTTTCTGAAATTATCGTAATCATAGAAATATAGGCGCACAAACTCTTTTTTAATCTGTATCGAGCGTGTATTTTCAGACAGCGGCCGGCTTGAGCACAGAGGAAAACCTGTAGTTTGGTGATGCTCTGTTATAGAGACATGATTACTTTCTCTGGGATTGATCACATGAGCATGTGTTCATTGCACTGCCTATCTTTCAGTAAGAAGACTTCCTGATCAGCTGACTCGACGCAGCCGGACGAACATTGAAACCGAAAGTAAAGAATACAAGTGAAAGTAAAATTGATCCGCGGACATTTCACGACCACGAGCTTCCGCCAGCGAAACATCTATATTTGTGCTAATCTATAGCTAAAGGACATGGTCGATTTGGTTTAATTTAGCGTTTGAAGATGCGCCGAACGAGCTGTGTTTTGATGTCAGTGCTGCTGATGATCGCCGATGGTATGTAGGCTATTATTATATGATTATATATTATCCGTCTCTCTCTCTCTGTTCAACAAAACTATTCTCAATGGTAAATTCTTTATTTATTTTCATTTCTGAACTAAATTTTGGTTTCAAGGCCCCTGAATCCTGGCTGCCCTTCGTCGTGCTGTATCATAGGGCGTTGTAAGGTCTAGTATGAGACGATAAAATGGCCACTTACAGTCGCTGACAAATGGCTGCAAAAATAAATGAACATATTCGGATCAGACCAGTGCCTCTATAGCCTACAGATTAAGAAAAATATGTCTTCATAATGCAATATATCTGAAAAGAGTGAAAAATTAAAGATTGTAAAGTGAATAGTCTTCCGTATGTTTACTGAACCCACCCAGCAAAAACTCGACAATGCCAGACGTCTAAACAACATTAAAATTTGGTTGAAAAGTGAAAGGTGAAAAGACGTCTATAAAAAGAAGTCCAAGTTACGTCTAAATGTGGTTGTAAAGTTAAAGTTGAAAATACGTCTTTTCATGACTGATTAGCTACACCATGAATTAATTAATTATATTCATATTTCATATTCATAATTACTGTCAAAATAAGACAATTCACAAAAGAGTACCAAAACATTTATTGACACATTAAATACATCTTTCACGTAAAAAAAACACTTTCCTGATCACATCTTAAGCCTGCATTTGATCAAACATACCGTAAAAAACAGTCATATTGTGAAATATAACTACACAAATAATTGTTTTCTATATGAATGCATTGTAAAATGTAATTTATCCCTGTGAACTGAATTTTCAGCATCATTACTCCAGTCTTCAGTGTCACATGATCATTCAGAAATCATTCTTATACAGGGTGTCTACAGATATGAACAATTACATTTAAGACTTTTTAAGACCTTTTTTAATACCACCTGACATGAAATTTAAGACCAAACCTCTGATTGAAATTCATTCATTCATTCATTCATTCATTCCTTTTATTTATAAAGCACTTTACAACTGCACCTGCAGACCAAAGTGCTGTACAATCAACATGCAGGTACATACAATACATAAAACACAAACAATCCAAATAAAACACAGATACTAGCCCAACTCCTTGGAAGCTAATGACAAGAAATAATTTTTAACCCCAGCTTAAAAAACATTTATGGATGTAATCTCTCTAATCACACATTATTTTACGTACATATAATGTAATATTTAATTTGTTAAATGTAAAAAGATATTTATATTGCTGTCAGAAATGCTATTTATTATTAAGATATACAGCAAACTTTTCATATCAGCAGACAATATCCCATACAAAATACGCATCACCGAGATTTCTGGTGGTGTAAAATTTATCCTGAGGCAATATTTTATCTGTGTTCTATTAGCTTTTACATTTATCTGCATATTTTTTATATTAACCTCAGGATGTTATTTACCTTTATAAAGGCCATTTTTTAAACCCTATTAAATGTATGCATCATATTTCATGTCAAACTCTTACAGTTGATCAATAGATTCAATTTACACTAAGGATCTATACCAAACAAATTAAATAATTTACATTGCACAATTACAACTGCAATAAATGATGTTATGAGATTAAGGTTTTAAATACAATTTTGAATATACAAATAAGAAATGTTGGGGGAGGAAATACATACTTTTAAACATACAAAACGCGCCAGTAGGTAAGTCACTTAATGAGTGAGTCATTGAGTCATTCAATTAACTGATTCGTTCAAAACGCTGAATCACTCAGTAACAAATCCCCGCTGCGTGCTTGGAGATTGTGCAATACTTCTGCTGTGATCTTTGTTTGGAAGTTGGAACTGCTTTAGTTGGTGAAACGGAACACAACAGTCAATTTTGTGTCTAAAATGTAAGTATCTTAATTACGTGACTACTTAACTACTTGTTTATTTAACTAAAATCAATTTAACATTTGCAATCGTGAGAATATTTGGCAATTAGCTCCCTTGTCATGGTATGACTCTGGTATGTCTCTGGTATGTTGTCATGGTATACTCAACATTTAGAATTTTTACCTCAGTATGTTTCTTCTGTGAGTTTCTTTATGTGTCCCGTTCAGCTCTTTTGCTCATTTCATACACTCACTTGATTTGATTTCTCCATAAAAGTCTCTTACAAAGAGACGGACAGCAGCGCGAACCTAAACAGCGTGACATTGATACCAGAAATACACTATCCATTATCAATCGCTGTTTATGTTGAATGTAATAAAATCAGAAGAATCATTCTCATGTTTCGATGCTTCACTGGTTATTTTCTTGTCACTTAAGCTTTAATCAGGTAATTTGTCCGGTCGGGCAAGTAAAATTCTCGAGCCATTTTTCAGTAAACTTGCATTTAAACTAGCTAGGAGACTGGTCAGCTAACTGTAGCATGCAGTAACTACAGCGGCGAAAAAAAAACTGTCACTGGGTCCGTCGGACTGGAGAATGTTTTGTTTTTTGCAGTAATGGGCCCGAAAATATAAAAAGACCCATCGAATCTGAATTTAAGACATTTTAAGACTTTTTAAGGACCCGCGGCCACCCTGTTATATGCTGATTTGCTGCTCAAGAAACATTTCTGATTATTATCAATGTGGAAAACAGTTGTGCTGCCCAATATGTTTGTGGAAACCATGATATTTTTCAGTATTCTTTGAATAGAACTTGCAAAAGAGCAGTATTTATTTGAAACAGTTTTTTTTTTAATCAATTTAAAAGTCTTTACTGTAACTTTTCATCAAATTAATCCATCTTTTCTGTATAAACATAATTTTTCAAAACAATAAATCTTTAAAATATTGAAAATGTCTATAAAACAGAACAATGACCAATTATAACCACATTAGAACATAATTCACCCAAAAATGTAAATTCTGTCATTAATTACTTACCCTCATGTCGCTCCAAACCCATAAGACCCTTTTGTGCAGAACACAAATGAAGATATTTTGAACAGATGCCTTGTGTACACAAACAACAGCAACTTTACTACCTTTCTGAGGCTTGAAAGTGGTGGTTGCATAAACTGTGAGATGGAGGGGCAGACATTTCTCAGATTTCATTAAAAAGATCTACATTTATGTTTCAAAGATGAACAAAAGTCTTACAGGTTTGGAACAACATGAAGGTGAGTGATGAAAAT
>NW_015631741.1:11164-12842 GCF_001515625.1 Sinocyclocheilus rhinocerous
GAAACACACAGCTTCTCCCTGACATGGCTGCATCAACACTACTGCTGTTTCTGAAACCACGCCTTCTTTCTTTGCGTGCACGTTTGGGCGGCATTATGCTAATATTTCCACATAGTGACGTAGACATGTGGGGCGTGTTAGAACGAGCCGTTTTAGGTAGGTGTGGCTGACTCTTAACTTTTATAAAGAATATCTCTTTGGATTTGAGACTTTAGTCTTTGCAACTTTACAGATCTTCTTTATGCACCAAGAGCTTGTAACACTCCAAAGAGAAAGGAACAATTGAAATCGCATCATATGACCCCTTTAAAGGAAGGTTATTCCATAGCCTCGGTCCAACTATTGCAAATAGTAAAAGGTAGATAGTATGTTTTCTAGCTGGATGTTGTGCTTACGATCAATAATAGTCTTTGCATTCAACCAAACTGATTTGCAGAAATAAAAACACGAGTCCCGCTCGCTGTTAAACGGGAGCGACTAGGCGGCAGAGGGTTCCGCTTGGTCTTAAAGACTTCCTTGAGCAATTCAAACAATGCTTTGGAAAAATAATAACTTATTTGTTATTTGTATGGTCTAGGTGGTCTATTGTTATATACCTGTACATACAATTGTCGATTTGTATATTTTTTATTCCTTATTTGACTTGTTCTATTTTTTATTTATTTTTTATTATCTGTGTTTTTTTGTTCTGTCACTGTCATTCTGTTGTATGTGTAAACATACCTGGCAATAAAGCTCATTCTGATTCTGATTCTGAATCTGATACGGCGTATGTCTGCAAATACGGGACAAATTGATGCTTTAAATACGCAGTAGCCCCTCACTGCAGAACACAAGGCGATTGCGTAATATACGGAACGGTTGGCAACCCTATAAAAATGCAAAAGAGAATTGACTCGGGGGCCCCTCGGGGCCCTGGGCTGCAGCCCATGTTCACAATGCTGGGCAGCTCAAGGAAAAGCGCTCTGAAAGCGCCTTCTCTCTGTTGTTTCTGAAATTATCGTAATCATAGAAATATAGGCGCACAAACTCTTTTTTAATCTGTATCGAGCGTGTATTTTCAGACAGCGGCCGGCTTGAGCACAGAGGAAAACCTGTAGTTTGGTGATGCTCTGTTATAGAGACATGATTACTTTCTCTGGGATTGATCACATGAGAATGTGTTCATTGCACTGCCTATCTTTCAGTAAGAAGACTTCCTGATCAGCTGACTCGACGCAGCCGGACGAACATTGAAACCGAAAGTAAAGAATACAAGTGAAAGTAAAATTGATCCGCGGACATTTCACGACCACGAGCTTCCGTCAGCGAAACATCTATATTTGTGCTAATCTATAGCTAAAGGAAGGATTTGGTTTAATTTAGCGTTTGAAGATGCGCCGAACGAGCTGTGTTTTGATGTCAGTGCTGCTGATGATCGCCGATGGTATGTAGGCTATTATTATATGATTATATATTATCCGTCTCTCTCTCTCTGTTCAACAAAACTATTCTCAATGGTAAATTCTTTATTTATTTTCATTTCTGAACTATATTTTGGCTTCAAGGCCCCTGAATCCTGGCTGCCCTTCGTCGTGCTGTATCATAGGGCGTTGTAAGGTCTAGTATGAGACGATAAAATGGCCACTTACAGTCGCTGACAAATGGCTGCAAAAATAAATGAACATATTCGGATCAG
>NW_015631741.1:12852-13185 GCF_001515625.1 Sinocyclocheilus rhinocerous
AGAGATTAAGAAAAATATGTCTTCATAATGCAATATATCTGAAAAATCTGAAAAGTTAAAGATTGTAAAGTGAATAGTCTTCCGTATGTTTACTGAAGTGTACAAAACAAGTTTTACAAGTTTTGGATCAGCTTCCACAACCAAATCTCTTTGCTACTACAAGAGTATTTTCATTTAGAGAGAAACTGATCCTCAGTTCTTCATCTTCTCAGAATGAGGTGCCGTTTCATTTTTTCATAGTGATGTCTTTCCAGCTTAATCATAACTGGTTTATCTGGATTAACTTCAGTTCAACAAAACTCAACAGTAAAGTAGAACTGGTTTATAAAAATA
>NW_015631741.1:14603-23330 GCF_001515625.1 Sinocyclocheilus rhinocerous
AATTTGTTATTTTGTTTTCAGAATTGTGATTTGCTTTGCACTTCTCGGCCACCGTAGAAACATCAAACAGCAAGCGAAACAAAAGCTAGTGAAACGGCGCTACTCGTTTGAGCTGTGCAGTGCAGACCGTTTATCAGCTCGGATCAGCGCAGAGCAAACAAACTTCTCCGAGATCAGAACAGGTTTCCTCAGGAAGCAGTGTTGATTTCGCGACACTGTTACTGCACAGTGTGCGAGATCCAGTGAGAAGCACTTGAATTTGCTGCAGAATGAATAAAGGTTGCTGTGAGCTCTAGTGAGAAGCATTCAAATTCTGCACAGAAATCTGTTATAAACAGGTCAAACAGCGCTGACATATAACCAGAAGTAGTAACGCTAACTATAACCATGGTGTTGTGGAAGAAAGAGTTAATTTTCATTACATTATGCATTTCAGGGTTTGTACAACCTTTTGAGAGAGAAATTCAAGCACTTTTAAGTATTTCACACAACTATTTACAGCACTTTAAAACTCTAAAAAGCATACAATTAAAATGTTATTTTTAAAGGGATGACCAAAATATACTTTGTGGTAAACAAACACTTTTGTAAAATTAAAAAAAGGGGCATCAAATTACCACTATAACCAGTAGATGGCAGCAGAGGAACACTTATAGGCTTATTAGTCATTCATTTCTACTTTTTACTTTACATTTTGAAATTATAAAATCACTATTATAAAATTTTAAATCATCAAGAAATCAAATTTTGTCAAAGTTTTGCTCTTTTTTTGTGTATGACATAAGAAAAGTCACAAAGTTTAAAAACACAAACTTCTAAACTTCATAAAAAAAGAGGGCTCCTTTTATAATCATTGAAGTTGTCGGTCAGTTCCATATAATACTACAGAAGAATAATGGTACATTTAATAAGTGTAGAATATGTAAATTTTCTATATAAAACTTACATTTTGCACATGCTACTGTTGTTAATAAAAGTAAATGTTGTGCTTCTCAACTCAAGCTCAGTGCTTTACTGTCAAATGTGCATTACCAAGAAATAAATGAGTAATATTACTAGTAACTACACTTATTAATGCAAAACTATAATAATTTTATGATTTAATAATTTTTATTTATTTAATATGTAGTAAATATTACATTAATAAATAAAGATGGTCAAAGACAATAAAACATTCTCTGGACTGTTGCCCCACCCTATGCAATTTAATTGTAATACCAAATCTGCTTCTGGCACCACCATCTGTAGAACTGCTCTCAAAAGTTAGTCTGGAGCCCTGCTATATATGCATTGCAAATGTGGTACAATTAAAATTACTATGCAAGTACAAAAAAAAGTCAGCTGCTGAAATGTTAAAAGGATTGTACATAATAACCGTACCAAAATGTTGACCCTAAAACGGTTATAAAAACCGAACCAAATATAAATACTGAGAATGTGTTTGACATTCAAAAAATTGTACTTATACAGCAAAAGATGCAGTGACCTGTGGCTGAATGGCCTTTGGTTTTATTTAGCTGTGATTGACACACAAACAAAAGGGGAAAAAAGATAAAAGCATCACTGAACATGAGTCAAATATTGCATATTTCTGTACAAATTAAAGTGTATTCATTCTTCATGAGTGATTATTAACTAATCAGTATAAAGTGTATTCATTCTTCATGTGTGATTATTAAATAATCAGTATTTCAGGGGTTCTCAGCTCTGGCCCTCAAGGTCCACTGTCATACAAAGGGTACGTCTCAATCAGCTTTAACTTCGCTAGGTTGTGAATTAATGTATTGTGTACACAAATTCAGGCACTAAGCACAGTGGCTCACTACACACTGGTGACTATTTCCGTCCTCACTGTACAACATCACTTCTGACATTTATGCACAACAGTAAAACTGATATCTTTTTTTAATGCTATTTACAGCACATTATGATAAATACTTTGTTACATGTATGTGCAAGATTTCAGTCATAAATAAATTGGAAATGTTTACTAGATTAGACATTACCTGTCTAGTGATGTATATTTATGCTGAAATATAATTGTAATGAAGAGTCAACGGAGTGAGGATCCATTTGCAGCATTTAATAAAAGTAAACACAGTCGTACAGGCAATGGTCGATAAACAGCCACAGGGTTATCTGAGACGAGACAATGGCAGAGTAACTAGACAGGAGAGAGATCGGGGCTGGCAGCAAGCAGAGTGAACAACAGTCCAAAAAACAGGGCAAGAGAGTCAAAAGACTTGGAGAAGCGATCAATGACAGTGAGAATGGTGGTATTGCCTTTGGAGTAGGGGAGGTCAGTGATAAAATCTATGGCAATGTGGGACCAGGGTTTTTGAGGAATGGGCAGTGGTTGTAGCAAACCCGCAGGCGTCTGCTTAGAGGATTTGGAAGTGTTGCAGGTCACACAATTCTTAATGAATGCAATGATGTCAGTGTGAAGTGAGGGTCACCAAAATTTACTGGAGAGAAGTTGGATGGATGCAGTTATTCCCGGATATCTGGAGCTGGGAAGATCATGAACCTGTTGAATGACTCGGTTCCTCAAGGAAGGAGGTACAAAGGTCCCGTTGGGTGGACATTCAGCAGGTATAGCATCTGTGCCCTGCGTCTCCGCAATCTCGGACATGACATCCCACTGCACAAGTGCTACAATGAGAGTGGTAGGCAAGATGGGATCTGGTGAAATGGGTTGGTAAGCTGACTCAAATTGACGAGAGAGTGCATCTGCTTTGGTGTTTTTGGAACCTGGACGATAAGTTACTTTGAACTGAAACCGAGTGAAGAAAAGAGCCCACCTGGCCTGTCTGTGATTGATTTTTTTTTGCACTGCGGAGATATTCCAGATTGCAATGGTCAGTGAGAACTGAAAAGGGACATTTGGACCCCTCAAGCCAGTGTCACCACTCCTCAAAAGCTGCCTTCATTGCCAATAGCTCACAGTTTCCCACATCATAGTTCTGTTCTGCTTGATTTAGCTTGCGTGAGAAGTAAGCACAGGGGAAAAGTTTGGGTGGACTGCCATGACGTTGCGAAAGGACTGCCCCTACACCTGTGCTGGAGGCATCTATCTCTACCACAAACTCACGTTCAGGATCAGGGTGATGCAATATGGGTGCAGTGGAGAAACGTTCTTTGAGGTGGTGAATAGCTTTGTCAGCTGCTGGTGACCAGGATAAGCGACCTCCCCTCCTCTTAATCATTGACGTTAGAGGGGCTGCGATGGAGCTGTAGTCTCTGATGAATCGTCTCTAAAAGTTAGCTAAGCCAAGGAATATTTGCATCTCTTTGCCAGTTCAAGACAGCTTGCACTTTATGGTCATCCATCGCCACTCCCTCAGGGCTGACTACATATCCCAGGAACGTGGTAGAAGTCTGATGAAACTCACATTTCTCAGCCTTAGCGTATAACTGATGGGAGATTAAACGTTGGAGAACAGCTCGGACATGGCTAATGTGTGTCTCAAGGGAGTCAGAGTAAACAAGAATGTCGTCGATGTAAATGATGACCCATCTACTGAGCATGTCACGGAATACATCATTTATGAATGTTTGAAAGACTGAGGGCCTGTTGACAAGCCCGAACGGCATAACCCGGTACTCATAGTGCCCAGACGTGGTAGAGAAAGCCGTAATTTTTAAATATAAAATCCAAATATTTTTATTCAACCAACTAGTTAGAATACATTTGATGGAAAAACAAATGATTTGATGTTCAGAACAGAATAACTACAGTAATTTCCCATTGCTCCCTGGGGGCATTTTACTCCACTGACTATGTTTGAGAAAAAAATGGTAATTCTGAAAATATAATTATATTTTTCTTAAATAACACGTACTCTCTATCTACAGGCCTTACTGTTCTCATATCATATATAACTGTGATGTTCTACAAAACAACAAGCTTTAAAACACTTTTTTTTCTTACTGCTGAAAATTAGATAATTTACTGAAAAATCAGTTTTCTCTCCGGTACATCACCAGTGCAAGCTTCATGGTGAAAACTTCTACATCACTCTTGTCAACGTAGTCCATAGTTACAATGACAATTTATCTTGATTTTATCTTGTGTATGGTGTACATTTTAGGACATCCTCAGACCTCAGTCATTAAATGAAAAGGCGACATGCCTCAGACTAAAAGGCTTCAGTCATTGGACAAAACGGCATCGCGCCTCAGACTGACAAGCTACAGGTCTCAGGAAAAACGACGTCAGGTGTCAGGCCTCATACACTTAGGCATCAGACGAAACAGACTCAGGTGGAGTGTCGCGTTGCCCAGCCCCATGTGACGTCACACGCACGCGGTTCAGAGGAAGTGGTATGGAACGCTTGATGGATGGCAAAAGGAGGTAAGCCGCATCTGATATATTATATTTTAAGTTTTATTTAAATGTTACACTAATTAAGTTATATACAGAAGAGAGCATGCATTTCGAGAGTCTTGTGTGCACGTTTAAAAAGTTAGTTAGCCATATTGCAACTATCAAGCTTTTATGTTGGCAAACTGTAGTAAAGTTACCCTTACGAAAAATAACCATGGTTTTACTACAAAAAACCCCCCAAAAAACATGGTTGCTATAGTTAAATCATGGTATCCACAGATTAACCATGGTTTTGCTACACTACCCATAGTTTAACCATGGTATTTGTAGTAAAATTGTGGTTATACAAATGGTAATCATTACACACAAAAAAAACATGTTACTACACTTTTACTATAATAAAATCATGGTCAATTTACGTCAAGGTAAAGCGAATTCTTTCGAGCTATTAGATTGAAATCTTAGTCTAATTATAATATACCTTTATGAGTCTATCACAAGGAGTTGTTGAATTAAATGATTTTGTAAAAACAATGGTTCTGTCTTAAAACTAAATATATATGTGTTTGTTTCAGCCAATCAAGAATGGATACAGAGATAAGTATCCTGCATTTAATATGGCTTATATTATAAATGTATTGTTATATATGTTAGCTTGTAATACTATCATGTTCTGTTTGCTAAGCTACTGAATGAATGTTGAAACTTTCTACAGAATTTAAAAAAAAAAACTTAATGTTAATGTGCCTTAACTTATTTAGATGAAATGATAAAGTTGCTATTTGACAATGGCTTCAAACAAAGATAAATGTGCTCTTTTCTTGCCGCTTCTGGATACAAAATCAGGTAATCATTAAGCTTAGTTAAGTTGGTAACACTTACAATGAAGCCCATATTTATAACACATTATAAGGGTATTCTTAAGGCATTATAATGAATGCACAATGCATTATAAAAAACTTATTATATGTTGTTTCATCTCATAAATAATCATAACAACAATTATAATACATTATAAAACTTACTTATTTGTGGTTATAACTTTTATGAGTATGATTATGTATAACACGCAATAAACACCATGTTAAATCCATGTAATTTATAATGGATTATACGTCTTATATCTTGACATTATTTATTTAAGATCTGTACAGTATCTTACTATCTTATTGATATTACAATAAATATAGTTAAAATCAAATGTGCCATATTACACATTCATCTGATCAGATATCTGATCTTATGGCTTATTATCTATATTAACCCTATTTTTAAAAGATGTGGTCAAGCTTTTTTCCTCCCAAAATGTTTCTCTCTGTTATTTCTCTAGGAATGATGTGGCTCTAATAATGAGATAACTTGATGCCAGTGATCTTAGAAGATGTCCTGTGAAAAAAAGAATTGAACGTAGAAATTACTTCAGCTGTGGAACAAATTACACTTGGCATATTGATGGTAAATATTATTAAATATTAAGTGAATATTAATAAACAAATTAGTGTTACAGATGCTAAAGAACATCATAGATATCAAAAACAGAGTAAAGAGTAAAGCATTAACTAGATTTCTGACTGATGTTTTGATTAAATTAAATATATTTATTGTGATGCATATTTTATAATTTGTTGTAGGAAATGACAAATTTAAATTATTTGGAATCTGGGTACATCTTGGTATTGATGGGTATGCAACCTGTACATTTAATGAAGTTCATTGCTTTGTAATTTTACTCTCTGAAATGTAATCTAACTTATTTTATTTTTCTGTTAACATACTTGATATGGCCTTAATATAATTTTCTAGGAAAATTATTTGGCTTAAGGCTGGCACCTCTAACCGACAGCAAACCTTCATTGCAAGGTTTCATTGCAAACCTTCATTTGATGCCATTCAGGAACACAGTGGTACGTATATTTGATATCTTACAATGAACATGATAGGAGAGATCTTCTCATGTCGGTAGACAATAGTATTATTATAAAAAATATTGAGGTGAACTTTGTTTTTGTCTGTCTGTTGGAATGTATAGCACATGCTTATTGATGCTAAATTGAAGGAATTTTTGTAATAAGATTTACTTATCTAAAAAATGTGTGTTTTTAGGCCATGATGGAATCTGGCATGCTTGATTTGGACAATCCTGTACACATGTAAGTTAAAACTACTTGTCAGCCCTCATTTATCTGCTCTCATTAAATGAAAAAAAAATAACAATACATGCTAACCTACAGAAATTGCCTGCAATATACACACCTCCCCCTTCTTGAGAGAGAGAGAGCTGAACATAGAGCAAAGACTGTGGAACACTCACGATATTCGCAAGCAAAGGAATGTTCCAGGTCAATTTGGGAAACCATACCTTCTCTTTACTTCCCCACCCGAAGGTATCTGTTTCATCCAAATTAAACTGTTTCAGAAAAGCAGTAGCCAATGTGAAAAAGGAATTTGTATCTTCCTGCAGGCTTTGCTGATATGCTCTGCAAAGTAGACAACGACCTCCTGAAGTATGCAGAACAGCTTGTTTGTGGAGTAGATGAGCCTTTGTTGGTGGCAAATGAAGAATTCAGAAAAATATCAGAGGCTATTCTGCAAAATACAAACTTCCCATCATCACCAGACGGGTCTTTGGCGGCTTACCTCATGTTGGTGGATAAATTCACCACAGTCCTTCAAACAAGAGGCATTCCCATTCCATCCACATTTGCAGAGGCAAATGAAATATACCAGCTGCTGGCCAATGAGACAGGGACTTTTTAACTGCTTATCCAACTAAATAAATCCATATAAAGGGACCAAATTATTAAAAAAGTGCTACAAATGAAGATGCAAAACATGTTTAATGATGTGAACATACATTGAAACAAATAATAAAACATACCAGCAGTGTTAGACAGAGAGAGAACGGCTGTGATTATAATGTTAACATTTTACCAACATTGGTATTTGTACTAAAAACTGAAAATGACAAGAAATGTTACACTGTCCATGTGATAATCCGTAACATTTACCATTCATAACCATAACGGCTCTTTAAATCTGGCCCCTCCACTGTTTTTAGGGACAGCACCACAGAGGAAGCTTCAGGTCTTGATGCTGCATCATAGTGCAACATTGTACCAATAAACTGGTACTTGTCGCTCAGATGTTGTAAAGCTTGTGGTGGCACCTTTTTGGCCATTAGACTGCACAACTCTAGTTTTTCACTGTACATGGCACTGATTTCGTGAAAATCTCCAGGTATGTTGCTCCCAGAGACCAGATGTCAGAACTACTGGAAGCCTGTTCAAATTCAACTAGACACTCTGGGGCCATATAAAAAAAGGTTCCACCCATTGGCCCTATTCCTCCTCCAGTAAGTCTGCTTCCTTGTCGTAGTACAACCGTGTCTCTGATGTTGGCAAGGCCCCAGTCTGTCAGTACAGCCTTTTTTGAGAACTGGTCGATCTGTTTAAAGTATCAAATAGGTTTTAAATCATTAAATGTATATGTTTTTACATATACTTACTGATTAACTAGAAAAAAGTCTTACCAAAACATTGGCTGGCTTTAAATCTTGATGGATGACATTTTTTGAATGGATGTACTCAATGGCCATCGAGATGTCGAGGGCAACAAAATAACGGTCATCTCCTTCAAGCTAAAAAAATAAATAAATACAATACAAATTTGAATAACAGACTTATGAAAGAGTTTAAAAAATCGGTTTGCATGCTTTTTTTAAGTAAGCCCAACTAATTAGATTTTACAGTGTGGGCTCTCCTCATCAGGTCATCCCACAGGTTTTAAATGTTAAATTCAGAATGATGAAAAGGCATGCCATGACCTCTTTAAAAGTTGAAGACTAGGCCCACTTTGCACATATTTACAAAGGGTGACAACATTTCTGTACACTGTAAAATCTAATTAGTTGGGCTTACTTAAAAAAAGCATGCAAACCGATTGCCTTGAAAAAACTAAGTAAAGTGAAAGAGGAATAGTATGTTGTACTGACAAATGCTTAGTATAGTTTACTTACACGAGAGTTCTAGTAACTAAAAAAGAACTGTAGGGGGTACTTGATCCTTTCATTTAGGTTTACTCATGACTGTGTAGCTACTCACTGACTCCCAGAGTGCATTGCGGCATGAATAAATTATGCAGTTGCTTTGTTTTACAGTTGTTAATTTTATTTGCCAATTTTATTTGCTGTCTTGTGTCAGTAGTAGCACAACAAAAAGAGCAAATAAAATGGTTATTGTTACAATTAATGAAAATAAATGAAATTGAATTGTTACCATTGTTGTGATTCACGTGCTGAATGTTTAAGTCTGTGTATGACTTTAGCATATTACCACACACTACTTAAGGATTATATAAACCCAATTAAAAGCATCTCAAGGTATTTATGAAAAATCAAGTTC
>NW_015631741.1:23636-23920 GCF_001515625.1 Sinocyclocheilus rhinocerous
CTACAAATGAAGATGCAAAACATGTTTAATGATGTGAACATGCATTGAAACAAATAGTAAAACAAACCAGCAGTGTTAGACGGAGAGAGAAGGGCTGTGATTATAATGTTAACATTTTACCAACATTGGTATTTGTACTACAAACTGAAAATGACAAGAAATGTTACACTGTCCATGTGATAATATTTACCATTTACTATTCGTAACCATAACGCCTTTTTAAATCTGGCCCCGCCACCGTTTTTAGGGACAGCACCACAGAGGAAGCTTCAGGTCTTGATGCT
>NW_015631742.1:0-3964 GCF_001515625.1 Sinocyclocheilus rhinocerous
GAAATTTGACTGCATATCACATTTTTGAAATTATCGATAGTAGCTCATCAATCTCGGGGGTTGGGCTGGGTCAGCTAGGCTTACTTGTCTCCGTGCTCGTGCTGTGCCTGGTTCCGTTGCTCGTCTCCGTGCTCGTGCTGGAGCTGGTTCACTTACGTCGGTGCTCGTGCTGGTGTTGTGGATGCTGATTTTGGAACGTTTTTGCTGGGAAGGGAGTTTTTAAAAAATCCGAAATTTGCTTTTGCGCCATTATCTCCTTGTATTAAAGTTAATCTTGTTCGCATTCTGTATAGTTCATGTCTGATACCACGCGCCATGAGGATTAGGATTAGGAACCACGTGTTCATGAGGATTAGGCTAATCATCCCATATAGAAAACATCACAAGTAAAATTAATCATGTTTATAAAGATAAACATGGGTTGATTATAGCCCACTTACAATTACAATTTCAGAGAACATTACAAATAAATCATTAAATGCTAAAACTGAATAAATTTAAATGAACAAACTTGGCGTTGCATTTGCAACCATGTGAAAACAGGGGATGCTGCAGCCCCCTCAGCACCCCTACTCCCCGCGTCCCTGCCATGGTCACAAAAACTCAACATTTGCATGCATTTTTAAGCATTGTGGTTTAAAAACAAGTGATTTAAGCCACTGAAACGCAAACAACAGCACTACATGTGACAATTTCAGAGAACATTACAAATAAATCATTAAATGCTAAAACTGAATAAATTTAAATGAACAAACTTGGCGTTGCATTTGCAACCATGTGAAAACAGGGGATGCTGCAGCCCCCTCAGCACCCCTACTTCCCGCGTCCCTGCCATGGTCACAAAAACTCAACATTTGCATGCATTTTTAAGCATTGTGGTTTAAAAACAAGTGATTTAAGCCAAGCCCCCTCAGCACCCCTACTCCCCGCGTCCCTGCCATGGTCACAAAAACTCAACATTTGCATGCATTTTTAAGCATTGTGGTTTAAAAACAAGTGATTTAAGCCACTGAAACGCAAACAACAGCACTACATGTGCGAGCTGCATGTTTCTGAGTGTGATTTCTGCAATTGGGTCGGATCAAGGTCAGGTCATATTCACACCTTAAACGAAACGTACCAGAGTTCATTTGGAAGCGGACCGAGACCACCTCTTCAGCTGGGTCTCGGTACGGTTGTTTGGTCTGCACCAGAGTGCGATTGCTGTATTCACACCTGCCAAAAATATCCGCACCAAGGGGGGAAACGAACTTGAGTTCGATTCAATCGAACCAAACAAGACAGGTGTGAATACACCCTAAGAAACTTCTTTCATTTAAAAAACATTTAAAAAATCTTACCGACCCCAAAGTTTTGAATGGTTGTTTGTGTGAGTGTGTGTGTGTGTGTGTGTGTGTGTGTGTGTGTGTAAGATGCAATGAGATAAGAGTATTGAGTCTGACTTTGCCCTCAAGCTGTGGTGGCATCAGATGTCAGTAGCACCCCTGCTATCTGACATCACACACACATCTCTTTGTCGATAGTCAAGACTATATTAGGCTTATCTCCTATAAATGTATTAAATTATTACTATTATTATTATTATTAGGCGGCCTATTATAATTCGGCTATTATTATCAAATTGCCCCGCTATTTCACACACACGCGCAAATGAGGATTAGAGCCTGTAGCCGGCGAAGGAGTGTCCAACCACAAACACAGGCGTACATCGTCTGCTGATATAAGGTATTGCACTTAACAAGTAATCTGAACGGCCTATATTTTCTGATAGACAATAGTATCGTGTATTGACAATAGTCCGAGATATCGACAAAAGCAGATCTCTTTGTCGATAGTCAAGACTATATTAGGCTTATCTCCTATAAATGTATTAAATTATTACTATTATTATTATTATTAGGCGGCCTATTATAATTCGGCTATTATTATCAAATTGCCCCGCTATTTCACACACACCCAATTCGGCTATTATTATCAAATTGCCCCGCTATTTCACACACACGCGCAAATGAGGATTAGAGCCTGTAGCCGGCGAAGGAGTGTCCAACCACAAACACAGGCGTACATCGTCTGCTGATATAAGGTATTGCACTTAACAAGTAATCTGAACGGCCTATATTTTAACCAAGCCCTCACTAACTGAGTTTAACGCCACAATTATGTTAGAACGCATCTCATCCTTGTTTCTGTGGCGGTGCGTCGGGCTCATCATGTGGCGCGCGGTCCGGAGCTCTGTATGACTGACGTCCGTTTAATTTAACTTTACTCCAAATTATATGAATTTACGTGTTTTAAATACTTCTATATTTAACGTGTTCGTTTATGTCCAATATTTAGTGTTAAACTGTTGGTCTTTAAAATAAATCTACTTTTGATTTTCACAGTTGACTGATTTTGCAGACCTTTAAGACTGATAATGTCCGTGCGCAGATGTGGCAAACTTGTCACAGGATGCGCGGTTCTAATAGCCATGTATGAATGTTGTATCCGAATATATATGAACTAGCTGTTTTAAATATTTTTATATTTAACATGTTAGTTTATCAGTATGTTTGATAGTAAATTATTTTGATTATTGGTGCTTTCATGGGCTCTCTCTCGCACGCCCCCGCGCAGTTTAAAACACCACGTAGTTATGAAATAACCCAATGACAAGTACAGAGATTCTCTCTTTTGCCCCCACTCACCTACGCACGATAATATCGTGTATCGGCGATCTCACGGGCTGGAGATATGACGATTTGAAAAATGACCATATCGCCCAACACTTGTGTGTGTGTGTGTGTGTGTAGGGGTCAAAAATGTCTAAAACATCATTGCTGTAAGCTATAAAGAGGGAGAGACAAAGATGTAGACAGGGATGACGAGGACTGGAGAGACAGAGACACACGCTCTGCAGGGGTCAGACTGCTGGAGCCTTTCCTGTCTCTCTCTCTCTGTCTCTCCCAGGGATGGGAAAAGTAATACGCTTCAGGAGTGGCACGGTGCCCTAAGGAATGCAAGAGCTCATACAGCCTGTCAGAACACTCAGGATTTATGATGGTTATTAAAGAATTCAATTATAAACCTATTGGTGGTGTGAGTGCGTGAGTGTTTGTGTTGCACCTATAGTGTAGTGTGTGTTTATAGGTGTGCTTTATTGCACATGAGAGGGTGTGTAGTACATGAGAATGAGAGTTTGTGTGTTAGTGTTTTGATGCCATATGACAGCTGTCTTCTCACCTTGATAAACTGTTCTATTGGAGGTGACCAATCACTAGGGCTGTGTATCACCAGCAAAGTCACGATACGATACGTATCACGATACAGAGGCCACGATACGATACGTATCACGATACAGGACTGCACTGAATTTCACCTCAGCAGAATTTTGTAAAACAGCTGTTTATTAAACACTGCTTACTATAGTGCCATTTCTAACTATTGGCAGAGCAAGCAGTTGACCTCTGCATTATGAAGGACCTCCATAACTGTACCACAGTACAATATAGGTAACTGCATATGTTTCATGTTTACATTGTGCACTCCCCACCAGGTACAATATTCTGATTGTTTGCATCTTGTTTTTAAGCCCATAAATAATAATGTACTCGTTCTAATAAATTTATATTGTAATGTACTCTAATGTACTCGTTCTAATAAATGTATATTGTAATGTACTCATAATATATAAAAAAACCCACTTACATTGCTGGTAGGTTATCATTGCACAAATTAACACACTCTCTACGATTAAAAAAAAATTTAGAAGCGTTCTAAACTAATGCGCTGTCTTCACTGTATCTAATGCACACAAGGCTGACTCGACGCGTCCGCAAGTTCACTTTTAGGTGCGTGCGGCAGGACTTTCTGCGCAGAGTTCAAAGCGACTCTAGCCGAACATGCACGTCTGTGCCAGCATGTGTGTGAAACGGAAGCAGTTTGATGTTAAGTGCAGTCACACACACAGATCACGTTGCGGCCG
>NW_015631742.1:4419-12915 GCF_001515625.1 Sinocyclocheilus rhinocerous
GAGAGAGCGCGTGTGCACATGGTTGCCAGGTTGACAAAGATAAGTAGCACATTTAGCAGATATTTCCGTATTGCGCAAGTGTAAAGCTCTGTTTTGGGGATTACGTTTCTTTATATCAGGCAACCCAGTTGTTTTCCTCTGCGGCCAGGTTAAACCTTGTTGTAGCCTATATATGCTCTATTCATTCTTTTTTAGAAACCTCGCACTTTTCTGCTCAATTTTAAACGTAAAATTTTAAACAAATTAAGCGCGGTCCACTGCTGCACACGTGCCACAGTATCGATACAGGGCCAGCTGTATCGATACTCGTATCGTCAAATCTCTGTGACGATACATCGTCGTATCGATATTTTGAACACAGCACTACCAATCACAGCAGCTGTAGAGCAGATACTCTGTCACATGGTCCTCTCAAGACTTAATTCTGTCCCAAATGGCCATTTTGGGAGATCTAAAGGTGAAGTGTATATTTTTTGTGCCACCAGCATCATTTAACAGAATTGCAGAGATATTAATGGTTTTGTCTTTTAAATGTACTTTTTGCATTCTTGTTTGCAGTCTTTTTTTCATTTTTTTTTTCAAATAACACACCCCCAATAATTGTTTTCTTTTTTTAAATTAATTAAAGAACCATTTTTTCTCATAATGACATAAGGACAGTTGTATGGCATTTTTTGACTTTATAATCACAGTTATTTTTTAATTCAGAAATTAAATACATGTTCACCATAGAAGAGGTGTATTCAAGTCATTGTATGAATGCACTGCATTTTGAATGTATTTTTTAATACTTTAATAAATAGGGCAAAAATAAGTGCCATGTCATTAATCCATTTACATTTTTTGAGGGAAATTAACCTACTAATTTACTTATAGTATTCTCTGCATATATAAATGGGATAGGATGATTTTTTACAAAATATGATACAACTCCGCTTTAATGCCCTTAAAACACATACACATTTCTCCTTGTCCTGTCGTCTCTAGATTGTCTGACACACTCTCATTAGAAGGTGTTGAGACGCAGAGGAGGAGACGCTGATGAGGAGACCAGGTTTAGCAGGGAACATGTTGATTGTGTTGTTTAAAGAGGCGTGAAAGAGCTAGTGATTTGGGTGGAGGGGAACAGAAGAGAGATAAAGAAAATAGGTCAGCAGTGAGATATTGAAGCTTGAACTAAGAGTTTCTGTCATTTGAATCAATACAACAAATGGTGACTTGCTGTCCAAAACTGCTTGTTTAGATAAACTCTGTGATCCCTGACACACACCGTCCTCTTCATGACTGGTAGTTAAGGGGCAGGGCAAAATAAGGTCATGGGTTATCTTGTTTTAATGGGCAGCCTTGTGTCTGGAGTCTGGACGCCTCCACAGACAGCCAGAGCCCAGGGAGACAAAGATGGGAGGGCATCGCTGGGAATGTAAAGATGTAGACATGGAAGACTGAACTTGTTTTGGGAGAGGAGGAGAAAGGGAGTGTGAACACGTGCTGGGTTCCCACACTCTCTTCCTCCTCTTTTCTAATGCTCATTTTTCATGGGGTCAATGATTAAGGATTGTGACATCCCCTCCACACACACACACACACACACACACACACACACACACACACATACTTACAATGAATTCTGGCATGACTGGGTACCCTGTGTTTCGGAAACCCATTATGGCCACACTACTCCGTCGCATTTGATTGGTCAACTGAAGAGAGCATGAGGTCACATAGACACCCTGAATCCCTCTAGAACTTTTGTTCAGCTACATTAGAGTGTGACGTCCTTAGTGCTTTTTAATGAGTTCCTCCTCTGACTTTTATTTGTTTTGTCAACTATTTGAGAGCGGATATTTAGAAAAGCCTCTCTGAGAGAGACATTTTAGGCTTGCATGCTCTGGCACAACCAGTGTATGACTGTATTGTACAAGATAAGAAGACAATTCAAATGATTTGATGTAGCTATGCACTGAATAATTCAGATTAACTAAACTCTCAGGAGCCAGTGCAAAAAACAGTTGCAAACTGTTCTTATTCGCTAACCAAACACAATTCAGTTTAACGGTTGGCTCAGTTCATATTTTTTGTATATTTTAGCTTCTTCTGTCACATAATCACTATTATGTTAAATCATTATGATGTTATTTTGTTTTAATGGAAATGGATGTTATAGCATTAATAGCACTGACATGTTGTACAATGGAGCATAATACCTTTGGCTTCATCGAAAATACTGTAAACTTTACCCAGATGCTGTCTGCAATAGATATTTTGTGAGGGCAGTACTAAAGGTGTATTGATTTGTTTTGGAATATTATGATACTGATTAATAACTCAGGAGCACAAGCCAATGCCCTGCTGTCTCATTAGGGCCGGCTGAGCGGCCCATTAGTTGTCTCTGTTGTGTCTTAAATAGATGGATGTATACGGTATGGCTTTAGGCTCATGTATCAGGGTGGGTTTTTGGTGTCTGATGGAGAGGCTGTTCATTAATCATTGATGGGTGTTGGTTAGGGTTGTACGTCCGTCTTACACACAGACACACACACTGAGCTCACAAGCAAACGGCCACTGCTCAAGGTCTTCCTTATTGAGACATACTCAGAAACTCATGAAAAAGTAATGGGGCAGCTGAAATTGTGAACAGCATGATCAATACTATGCACGTTACAGTAGGCCCTCGTACATTAGCTCTTCAGATTGCACTTTATTTATTTCCTTTAATAGTGCCATCATTACACTGGTGTAGGGCTGTGCGATATTGAAAAAAAATGCGATACGCGATACCTTGTTAAAAAATGCGATATTCGATATGCAATATGATATTGCTTAAAGTGTGAAAAATCTATTTAAATTATATTTTAAAACCAAGTGAACAGTCAGTAAAAAAAAGAAGGAAAAAGGGGGAAAAAAGAACAAATACACAATTTACAAGCATAGATATTTTTTTCTTATTGTAATATAATGCAGTAATGCCTAAATTGTCATTTTATCGTTTAATTGTAAATTTAAGAATTACAAAATATTATATATGTTTTTAAAATATTTGTAATATTATAAATATATATTATTTTAATATTAACCATTTATTAGTTACTGTCCATATGAAAGTAATTCATATTTTAAAGGGGTCATATGATGCGATTTCAAGTTTTCCTTTCTCTTTGGAGTGTTACAAGCTGTTTGTGAATAGATAAGATCCCTAAAGTTGCAAAGACTAAAGTCTCAAACCCAAAGAGATATTCTTTATAAAAGTTAAGACTCGTCCACGCCCTCCTAAAACGCCTCGTTTAAACACGCCCCCACATGTCTACGTCACTGTGTAGGAAGATTTGCATAACACCACTAGGGATGCACTGAAATGAAAATTCTAGGCCGAAGCCGAACAAAATGAAACACTGAGCCGAATACCGAACACGGTTTTTCACATTTTTCCCCCATGTAGGCCTATTTTGCCATTTTTTTCACAATTGCATTAATTAAATTGCCAAAATGTGCTTTTTACTGTTTTGTCCTGCTTTTCAAATAAAAAAAAAAATTACAAAACAACAATTAAAAAATATTTACTTAACACTGAACATTTATTTTTAACATTCTAGCAGACATTTTACCAACAAAGCACAATTTTGCTTAAAATTAATAAGTTAGTAAAATAATATTTTTTGGCCATTTTTGAGACTTGAATCAGGCATGTATTTTTTACTGTACAAATAAAGGCAGCCTTGCTGAGCAAAAGAGACTTCTTTTAAAACATTAGAATATATTACAGATCCCAATTAATTCACTATGTGTGAATGTTATAATAAATGTATTAACAGAGCTGTTGTAGGGTAATTATTATTATCATTATTATTGTCTTACTTTTTATTTTATTTTACATAACGACAGTAAAATTACAATACTATCATTTATGAATGTCGATGGAGTTGTTGCTTTTTCTCGGCTTTTATTTTGGCAGAAACCCGCAGGAAGATCTCAGTGCTTCTTTTTGTTGACAACAGCATGCAGATTTATAAATGATTCTCATTACGAATTTGGGAAGATGTTTGTCGCACGTATCACAATGTCACATGGCTTTAAAAATATTCACAAAAATGTTACTGAGCAACTGACGAGTAACAAGTTCAGCACAGATTTTCCTCGCGGTTTGGACTTTGAACCCTGGTGCCGCGAGCTCGTGCAGCGCTGTTTGAATACATGCAATTCATGCATGTATTAGAAAACATAACGTTCTGTGGTTTATTTACTAATGGTCTGAGGCCACTTCACGATTTCTATCATCATACAGTAACCAGTAACAACCACCCCTTCCTCTTCTCATCGGAGACATGAGATGCAGCACTAAACAGTCTCTCGCTGTCTGTGCTTCGTGCTTGTAATGATTTCTGCGTCTTTCTCTGATAGTTTTAAAACAAAATTATTAATGTATAAAATCACATGGACACTCTTTAGATAATAAAGTGTTATTTATTGCTGCCTTTAGAAAGAGAAATAACACAGTAACCAATAATAAAGCACAAAATAATAATAATAAAGACAAACTAAAGTCTATCTCTCCAATTGGAATTAAAAAGTTGACCTCTGCTCTGTAAACATCCATGTCAGTATTTCCCTTTTGAAAATAACTAATGAAAATAGATCACAAAAGTATTTAGTGTTTTCAGTTTGTACTACATTCTTTACATTTCTTTTGTACCGGAGGCAGAAAACTGGAAACATGGTGAAAAAAAAAAATTTGGTTTTTGACTTATGCATAATACTATAAAGGGGATAATATATATAACAATGTTAATAAGTATTATTAATATAGGACAATTAACTTTATTTATCCCACAGGGGAAACTATTAATAATGAGGGGAATAAACTGAACTATCATTGTAATAAACTGTCATCCATACGTATTCATTTAAATTTTTATAATAATTTATATGATTTTACATGTGGCCTGAGAAAATCATGTCTATTATTTTGGTTTGTGAGATCGGAGATCGCGCTGCGCACGTGTACAAACATTCACGAGGACACAAACTTGTTGTGAACCCTGCCCCGTGACTTTTATTAATAAAATAGCTTAGATACTTAATTGCTACATATTCATCATCAAGGAGAGGATAAAATCACTGTTTGAGTAACTAAACTCACGTTTGTAGAGAGACGCGCTGACGCAGGTTCACACACACACACACACTTCTCTCTCCCTCTCTCTCGATCGAATAATTAATTCAAGTAGCTAAATGTTATAATTAATTAAAGAGTAACTTTGTTTCGTTTTGCGCACGTTGCAACTGTTCTGTTCGTGCAACAGAAACACTCGGTGTAGCGGAGGCTTTACGATTAATTAACCGTGACATTTTAAAGCGCGGTTAATTGTGAAACCGGTTAATCGCTGCATCCCTACTTGTAATGATTTCTGCGTCTTTCTCTGATAGTTTTAAATACTTTCACACTGTCGACATGTTTGCTGCATTAGTGCGTGCCTCTATTTTGATCGCGTTCGTCTTTGTTCGGTTCATATTATTTGGCCTTTTCGCTTATTCTTATTTTTTGCTATTTTCGGCCGAATAATTTTGGTTGCCGAATATTCGGTGCATCCCTAAACACCACCCAAATGTATACGCAAAGAAAGAAGGCGTAACTTTGGTTTGACGATTCAAACGCGAGTTTTGAGCAGTGTAGAGTAGCGCTTGTTGTTTGTCGTTTCTCCGATCACAAATGCAGACATGGTTTTATGTTTACGCGGCGCGATGCAACGCAACGCGTTAAAAGACAGTATAAGTAATTATAATCTGTAATTATGTCCCCACTGGATGCAACAAATGCCTCGTTTATAATGGGTTTTATTGGTTTTGTCTCATCGCGCCGGGACACGCCATCACAGTATGGTAAGGGGCGTAACATTTCCGTCACACGCTTGAGGAATTCGGCCAATCACAACGCACTAGATAGCTGGCCAATCAGAACACACCTTGCTTTTCAGAACGATGAGCTTTGTAAAAATCTATGCGTTTCAGAAAGGCGGGGCATAAAGGAGAAACAATAATGTACAGTATGTGGAAAATAATGTGTTTTTTGAACCTTAAACCACATAAACACATTTCATTACACCAAATAAACAAAATAATGTTCTTTTTTAGCAATGTCATATGACCTCTTTAAACATAATATTACATTTTATTTGAAGAAGTGAAGTGACGTGACGTGTGACCAAATATGGTGTCCCATACTCTGAATTTGTGCTCTACATTTAAATCATCCAAGTGCACACACACAGCAGTGAGTAGGGAACAAACACACACCGTGAACACACACCTAGCGCAGTGGGCAGCCATTTTTGCTGCGGCGCCCGGGGAGCAGTTGGGGGTTCGGTGTCTTGCTCAAGGACACCTCAGTCATGGTATTGATGGTGGAAGAGAACGCTGGACATTCACTCCCCCAACCTACAATCCCTGCCGGTACCGAGACTGGGTTACAAGTCAGAGACTCAAACCATTAGGCCACGACTGCCCCATTAAATGTCATCTTGTCATTATAGGACAGAATTTTAATAGCATAAATAAATTGAAACAACTTTTATTGTACTTTTGAAGCTTGAAAGCTCCAGTCCCAAGTTATTGTAATATTTACAATATTACTTGAAAGAACGCAGTACATTATTCAATATCTTAGTGTTCCACATAACGTTTAATCCTGTCCTGCTATGCATTATTTATTTCTTAACAGATATCAGATATATAACAATAAAAAAGCTTAGAAGAACTGTTGTATTTTTGCCATTTTTATTCAAGACACGGGGTAGCTCTCCTTGAGTAAATGTACTGTACAGATCACTTCAGTCCCACACGTGTCACAACCCGCATGAAAAACATCTTTACATGTCATAACCACCCACTTTGATATGTGACAGTTTGCCGCATCTGCCCTGAGGTTGTTCTGGGAGCCCTTGATGATATCACAGCTTGATTTTATTTTCAGTAACACACATCAGGATTCTCTTCTCCACAAAGTGGCCAGTTACCCCCACAAAAACCTCCCTACTGATGGACTGTTTGTGGTCAGACTTTGAATTACCCCTCTGCTGATCTATGCCTGCATGTGGGAGTGTCTCAAAATTAGATCTTAGAAGATTGCAGGTGGATGCCGGTGAACTGCATGTCTTGTAAGCAACCGGAGGTGAACCCATTACATCATTCACTGCATGGAAGGAGCCAACATAGTGTCGTCCTAGTCCTGTTTGCCTTGTGTTGTTCTTTTGTGGATGAAACAAGGTACATATAGGCATTTTATGACATCACATGTAATTTGACATACATTGAGAGGATATTCAACCTGCAGTATTAGAACATTTTCTCTCTCTACAGCATGCATAACAAAAACACTCATGAGCCGAGATAAACACTCCTCTTAATAGTAGATAAGGCAGATTTTGCCTGTCTACTGGAACTTACTTGATTATGTAGTCGTATGAGAACAGGATGAATTGGGTAACATTTAGTGAATTATCTTTGGCATTTCTTTGTATTATGTTATTGTGTGCTGAATTAGAACCCTCTCTCTGTTTCCATGTTTAGATGACAGCTCCTGTTGAGAGGTTTGCTGCGTGGGTGGCTGACCTGTGGTACTTTCACTTGGTCAGCTAGTGGTGGTCTCCAGTGTTCCCTCTAATTTTTTTTTCTTGCTGAGCAAAACTTTTCTCTATTGGGCGGACATTTCGGCCACCTGAACAAAAACATTCTTTATATCAGCCCTGTACAGTGCACACTTACCAATAAATAAAAAATCATTAAAAAAAATCTCACGCAGAACATTTAATTCTTTATTATAATATAATATAATAATATAGGGCTGTGCGATTAATCGAAAAACAGTTTCGATTTTGATTTTGGCCTCCAACGATTATGAAAATACAATAATCGAGATAAAACGATTATTGCGCCCCATTCCGCACACCTTTTCCAGCGCCGCGCTTTCGTTCCTCCATAAAAGCCCAATTTCACGTGCAAATCAGTAAAATCATGTAACGTGACTTTTGCAAAATGAGACGTGCTTGATTTATAGAAGTATATTACACTCGGGCCGAGTGTTAAATTCAACTCTTATAGAGTTAATTTAACACTGCAAAATTTACTGTGTACACGCAAAAATGTGTCAAAATGCGGTGCTTAGTGATTATTCATGTATACTTTCGTCAGTCATTTAATAAATGAACGTAAAGAGTTGTGAATGAAAATACGTGTGTAATGGTAAATTGGATCCGTGCGGCTCTTAAAGTGACAGCGGGCTAATTTCCTGCTGCGACTGTGTGCTTAATATTAGTGGTCGACTGATATATCGCCAAGGCCGATATATCGGCCGATATTTGGCATTTTTCAAATATCGGCATCGGTCGATAAGTTTTCCTGTTTGGCCGATGCGTTCGAGGCGGGGCTTTTATTTTGATGGGGCTGCGTGCAGCAGTGCCTGAGCGCACACCGCTCGCATTCTCCCTCTTGTTCGCTGTCGTCGTT